>NC_090650.1:167145945-167230945 GCF_040937935.1 Hyperolius riggenbachi
GGGGAGCGGCGAAATTGTGACAGAGGGTAATAGGAGATGTCCCCTAACGCACTGGTATGTTTACTTTTGTGCGATTTTAACAATACAGATTCTCTTTAAAGCTCTAATTGATGATCTCTGAAAAAAACATATTTTTGGAGTACCAAAAGCTATTGTCTACGTAATAGTTTCAAAAGAGGGGATTACCACATGCTCACATACTACTCATTCTTAAAGATGACAGTAAACCCAAAACAGAAGAACTAATAGACAACATTGTATCTGCAGAAATCCCAAATATAAACATCACTCCTCGCTTATATGCCATTGTTACAAAACATATGATTCATGGACCATGCGGACCACTCAATCCTAATTCACCATGTATGTCAAATGACAAATGCACTAAGGAATTTCCAAAACAATTTCAGGGAAATACTTCAGCAAATACCAATGGATATCCAAAATACAAAAGAAGAAACTCTAACAATACTTCAATTGTTAACGGGAAGCCAATTGATAACCACTGGGTTGTATCGTATAATCTATATCTAGCCCTCAAGTACAATTGCCACATTAACCACTTGAGGACTCAGCCTTTACCCCCCCTTAAGGACCAGTGCTGTTTTTTCCATTCAGACCACTGCAGCTTTAACGGTTTATTGCTCGGTCATACAACCTACCACCTAAATGAATTTTGGCTCATTTTCTTCTCACTAATACAGCTTTCTTTTGATGCTATTTGATTGCTGCTGCGAGTTTTAGTTTTTATTATATTCATCAAAAAAGACATGAATTTTGGCAAAAAAATGATTTTTTTTAACTTTCTGTGCTGACATTTTTCAAATAAAGTAAAATTTCTGTATACATGCAGCGCGAAAAATGTGGACAAACATGTTTTTGATTAAAAAAAAACCCATTCAGTGTATATTTATTGGTTTGGGTAAAAGTTATAGCGTTTACAAACTATGCCACTGTGCTTCCCCTGCTGAAAAAACCCTCACTCGACCCATCCCTACCCTCAAACTACCGCCCAATCTCCCTCCTTCCCTATGCTTCTAAACTCTTCGAAAGCCTAGTCCACCAGCACATTACCCAATACATCAACACCAATACCCTACTTGACCCCCTACAGTCTGGATTCCGACCTGCGCACTCAACTGAAACAGCCCTCGCCAAGGTGGTCAACGACCTTACCCTTGCCAAGGCCAAAGGCAGTTATTCCATCCTGCTCCTCCTTGACCTCTCTGCAGCATTTGACACTGTTGACCACTCCCTCCTCCTCCAATCACTACAGTCCATGGGCATCCATGGGCTTGCCTTGGCCTGGATCTCCTCCTACCTATCCAATCGCTCCTTCACCACTTCCTTCAATGGCTCCTCCTCAACTCCTGCCCCCCTTTCAGTTGGGGTCCCCCAGGGCTCTGTTCTAGGCCCCCTTCTTTTCTCCATATACACTTCCTCAATTGGCAAGCTTATCTCCTCCCTGGGCTTCAATTACCACCTTTATGCAGATGACACTGAGATTTACCTCCATACCCCCGATCTCTCAGCCACCACCATAAACAAGGTCTCCTCGTGTCTCTCAGCAATTTCCTCCTGGATGTCAGCTAGGTTCCTAAAGCTTAACCTAGACAAAACTGAGCTCCTGATCTTTCCACCCCATGCTGCTGCACCCATCCCAGGTTTCCACCTCACAATTGACAACACAACCATTCTCCCTACCTCCCAGGCCCGCTGCCTGGGTGTCACCTTGGACTCTGACCTCTCCTTCATCCCACACATCCAAAACATCACAAGAGCCTGCAATTTCCACCTCCGTAATATCTCCAAGATCCGCCCATTCTTAACCCCGGACACGACCAAACTGCTCATCCATGCCCTCATCATCTCCCGCCTTGATTACTGTAACTCACTCCTTTCTGGCCTCCCCCTGAAACGCACTGCCCCCCTTCAATCAGTGATGAACGCGGCTGCAAGACTCATCCATTCTTCGCACCGCTCTGCATCCACATCTCCCCTTTGTGAATCCCTGCACTGGCTCCCTATCCGTCTCAGGATAAGTTTCAAGATTCTATGCCTGGCGTATAAATCTGTGCACAAAACATGCCCTACCTACATCTCGGAGCTTGTTCACAAGTATACACCAGGTCGCCCCCTCCGTTTCTCCAACGACCTTCGCCTCACCACCCCGCGCATTTCACACTCCCATGCCCGCCTGCAGGATTTCTCAAGAGCTGCCCCCACCCTCTGGAATGCCCTTCCACCACCCATCAGACTTGCTCCCTCTTTCAACACATTCAAGCAAGCCCTCAAAACCCACCTCTTTATGATGGCCTACCCACCTCCTACCACACAGTAACTCTCTAAGGAATATTTAACAGCCCCCCCTAGTGTTTCCACCCCTCCCTTTAGATTGTAAGCCTCTGGCAGGGTCCTCCACTCCCTAGTGTAATCTACAGGATCATGTGCTCCTGTCCTATGACAGCCTGTACTTGTATTACTGGGCCTACCTAACCAGCCCATATTGCATGATCATGTATTTTGTACAATTTGTATGTTATACACATAGAACTTTGTTCTATGTGTATAACCCTATGTATGTCATCCTTGTATCATTGTATATATTTATTGTCCAGCGCTGCGTAATATGTTGGCGCTTTATAAATACAATAAATAATAATAATAATAATATGGTGCCAAAAGTGAATTTTCCCATTTTTAAGCATCTCTGACTTTCCTGACTACCTGTCATGTTTCATAAGGTGCTAAAATTCCAGGATAGTATAAATACCCCACAAATAACCCCATTTTGGAAAGAAGACATCCCAAAGTACTCACTAAGAGGCATGGTGAGTTCATAGAAGATTTTATTTTTTGTCACAAGTTAGCGGAAAATGACAGTTTGTCACACAAAAAAAAAAAAAAAAAAAAAGAAGGTTTCCATTTCTGCTAACTTGTAACAAAAAAAAAATGAAATCTGCCATGGACTCAACATGCCCCTCAATGAATACCTTGAAGTGTCTATTTTTCAAAATGGGGTCATTTACGGGGTGTGTTTACTGTCCTGGCATTTTGGGGGGTGCGGAATTGTAAGCACCCCTATAAAGCCTAAAGTTAGTCATTGCACTGTGGGCCCCTTAGCGCAGTTTGGCTGCAAAAAAGTGTCACACATATGGTATCGCCATACTCGGGAGAAGTAGTACAATGTGTTTTGGGGTGTATTTTTACACATACCCATGCTGGGTGGGAGAAATATCTCTGTAAATGACAATTTTTTGATTTTTTTTACACACAATTGTCCATTTACAGAGTTATTTCTCCCACTCAGCATGGGTATGTATAAAAATACACCCCAAAACACATTGTACTACTTCTCCTGAGTACGGTGACACCACATGTGTGGCACTTTTTTGCAACCTAACTGCGCTAAGGGGCCCAAAGTCCAATGAGTACCTTTAGGATTTCACAGGTCATTTTGAGAAATTTGGTTTCAAGACTACCCCTCACGGTTTAGGGCCCCTAAAATGCCAGGGCAGTATAGGAACCCCACAAATGACCCCATTTTGGAAAGAAGACACCCCAAGGTACTCAATTAGGAGTATGGTGAGTTCATAGAAGATTTTACTTTTTGTCACAAGTTAGCGGAAAATGATTTTTATTGTTTTTTTTTACCAAGTGTCATTTTCCGCTAACTTGAGACAAAAAATAAAATCTTCTATGAACTCACCATACTCCTAACGGAATACCTTGGGATGTCCTCTTTATAAAATGGGGTCATTTGTGGGGTTCCTATACTGCTCTGGCATTTAAGGGGCCCTAAACCGTGAGGAGTAGTCTTAAAACCAAATTTCTCAAAATTACCTGTGAAATGGTAACGGTACTCAGTGGACTCTGGGCCCCTTAGCGCAGTTAGGGTGCAAAAAAGTGCCACACATGTGGTATCGCCGTACTCAGGAGAAGTAGTACAATGTGTTTTGGGGTGTATTTTTACACATACCCATATTGGGTGGGAGAAATATCTCTGTAAATGGACAATTGTGTGTAAAGAAATCAAAAAATTGTCATTTACAGAGATATTTCTCCCACCCAATATGGGTATGTGTAAAAATACACCCCAAAACACATTGTACTACTTCTCCCGAGTACGGCGATACCACATGTGTGGCACTTTTTTGCACCCTAACTGCGCTAAGGGGCCCAGAGTCCAATGAGTACCGTTACCATTTCACAGGTCATTTTGAGAAATTTGGTTTCAAGACTACTCCTCACGGTTTAGGGCCCCTAAAATGCCAGAGCAGTATAGGAACCCGACAAATGACCCCATTTTAGAAAGAAGACACCCCAAGGTATTCCGTTAGGAGTATGGTGAGTTCATAGAAGATTTTATTTTTTGTCACAAGGTAGCGGAAAATGACACTTGGTAAAAAAAAACAATAAAAATCATTTTCCGCTAACTTGTGACAAAAAGTAAAATCTTCTATGAACTCACCATACTCCTAATTGAGTACCTTGGGGTGTCTTCTTTCTAAAATGGGGTCATTTGTGGGGTTCCTATACTGCTCTGGCATTTTAGGGGCCCTAAACCGTGAGGAGTAGTCTTGAAACCAAATTTCTCAACATGACCTGTGAAATGCTAACGGTACTCATTGGACTCGGGGCCCCTTAGTGCAGTTAGGGTGCAAAAAAGTGCCGCACATGTGGTATTGCCGTACTCGGGAGAAGTAGTACAATGTGTTTTGGGGTGTATTTTTACACATACCCATATTGGGTGGGAGAAAAATCTCTGTAAATGGACAATTGTGTGTAAAAAAATCAAAAAATTGTCATTTACAGAGTGATTTGTTCTACCCATCATGGGTATGTGTAAAAATACACCCTAAAACACATTGGTCTACTTCTTCCGGGTACGGCGATAGCACGTGTTTCACTTTTTTGCAGCCTAACTGTGCTAAGGGGCCCAACGTGCAATGACTACCTTTGGGCTTTACAGGGGTGCTCACAATTTAGCCCCCCCCCACATGACAGGACAGTTAACAAACCCCACAAATGACCCAATTTTAAAAATAAGACACCACAAAGTATTCCATGAGGGGCATGGTGAGTTTATAAAAAAAAAATATTTTTTTGTCACAAGTTAGCAGAAAAGGATACTTTGTGAAAAAAAACAAAAAACAACAATTTATGCTAACTTGTGACAAAAAACTAAATCTTCTATGAACTCACCATGCACCTCACGGAATACTTTGGGGTGTCCTCTTTCCAAAATGGGGTCATTTGTGGGGTCTGTCCTGGCATTTTAGGGCCTCTGCAATCATTACATGTATGGCCAGTATTTCTGCTATACTCCTTATATTGGGCATACAGGTAGTGCATTCTGGGCTGAAAGGTAAAATGAACGGCAAACATCCCTTCATTCGCATCGATCAATGTGGATGAACAAATATCTGCCAAAAAATGTGAAACAAAAAGAAAAGAAAGAGGGACATAGGAGCTGCCACCCCAAAAACCCAAACCCACCAGCTCATATGCTTGCCAAAGCATATGAACCCCAACACCACACCTTGGCCCATATGCCTCGGCAAACGTATCTTTTTTACTGTGGAGGAGAAATCTCGTCCTACAGCGCTGCATGCAATGATTTTGTGTAACCTGACAGAAGCGCAATGCTTCTGTCAGGATGCACCATCAGTGCTGCAGCTGATTGGTCGGTCGGTCAGTCTGGATAGAAAAAAGAGAGAAGAAAAACGAAAAAACAAAACAAAAAGGAGGGGAAGGCGTCCGCCTGGACATAGGAGCTGCCACCCCAAAAATCCAAACCCACCAGCTCGTATGCCCAGGCAATCCTGATTTATTCATCCACATTGATCGATGTGAATGGAGAAATCATTGCTTGAGTTCTTTTTTGATACAAAGTGCTTGCCAAAGCATATGAACCCCAACACCACACCTTGGCCCATATGCCTCGGCAAACGTATCTTTTTTACTGTGGAGGAGAAATCTCGTCCTACAGCCCTGCATGCACCGATTTTGTGTAACCTGACAGAAGCGCAATGCTTCTGTCAGGATGCACCATCAGTGCTGCAGCTAATTGGTCGGTTGGAAAAAAAGAGAGAAGAAGAAAAAAAAAAAAAAGCAAGCAAGCAGCAAAGCACTTCAATAACATTAACTTTTTAAACTTTATTAAATATGTTTAAACCAAACAATAACATTGGTAACCAAATATTAACTTTTTTGCTTACCTGTTTTTTTTTTGTTTGTTTTTTTTTTACCTGCGAGCTGAGGATAAACTTCTCCTCCCCCATGGGTCAATGTGCAAAGTGCAAATCGCACAGATATGTGGCGAAGTACATTATGCATTCTGTCCCAAGTGAAAGGAGAGGTTTCTGGCAGGCCAGTGTATTTGGATCTCTCAAAACCTGATGTTTGGGTCCACACTGCATACTGGCCTATCCGGTCGGTCGAGCCCGCCGCACCGTCTCGCCCAAAATAGATCTTCAGGGAATACCACAAGAGTAGCATTCGGCCTAGTAATTAGCTGCATCGCCGTAGACTAACATGACTTCCGGGCCGACCCAAATTGCCGCAGAAGCCACGCAGTAACGTAGGCATGCACTAGCGTTAAGTCAAGCACTTCCGGCGTAGGGGGGGACCGCAAAGTGTGACTTTTGCTAGGCAATTTGCCCTAACGCATCGCACCAGTGTGAAATAGCACTGAGAGACCCTTGTGTGCCTACTGCTGTGTCTGTAGTTCCCTAGGTTCTAAAAGTGTGCCTTCTCGTGGTACCTCTCATAACACTCCCCTAGGCATAGGCTAGGCTGGTCAGGACAGGAGGGACAGTAAACGGGGGTGTCACGCCTTATTCCAGCCTTGCTGCAGACACGACATCTTTTTCTGGGGTTGCGTTGAGTTGGGGTACTGGGAATCGGGTAGGCGTAATGCCTTCCATGCAGCCGGCTAGTTGCATTTGGGGGTTGGGCTCTGGCACCTTCTGGATAGAGGAGTGCCGAAACGATCTCTTCCTGAAATTGAAGGAAAGATCCAGTTCTCCCAGCCTTACTGTAGAGAACAAAGCTGTTGTACATCGCCAATTGAATTAAATACACAGATACTTTCTTACACCAGCGTCTGGTTTTCCGGGAAATTAAATAGGGCCCTAACATCTGGTCATTGAAGTCCACCCCTCCCATGTTGGCATTATAGTTGTGGACGGCGAGGGGCTTTTCAATGACCTCTGTTGCCCGTGTAATTTGTACTGTCGTGTCTGTGTGAATGGTAGACAGAAGGTAAACGTCCCTCTTGTCCTTCCATTTCACCGAGAGCAAGTCATCGGTACACAAGGCGGCCCTCTCCCCCGTTGAAGTCTGGTGTTAACAAGCCGTTGGGGGAACCCCCGGCGACTAGGCCGCACGGTGCCACAGCATCGGATTCCTTCTAACTTTAAGTGCTGAAAGAGGGCCACACTTGTGTAAAAGTTGTCCACATAAAGATGGTACCCCATATGGAACAAGGGTGACACCAAGTCCCACACAATCTTTCCACTGCTCCCCAGGTAGTCAGGACATCCGACCGGCTCCAATTTTGAGTCTTTTCCCTCATAGACCCTAAAACGAGATGTATAGCCTGTGGCCCTATCACAGAGCTTATACAGTTTCACCCCATACCGGGCGCGCTTGCTTGGGATGTACTGTTTGATGCCAAGGCGCCCAGTAAAATGTACGAGGGACTCGTCTACACAGATGTTCTGTGCAGGGGTATAAGCATCTGCAAATGTGGATGACAGGTGGTCTATGAGGGGCCGAATTTTGTGGAGCCGGTCATAAGCTGAGTGGTCTCTTGCATGACAGGTGTCGTTGTCATTGAAATGCAGGAAGCGCAGGATGATCTCAAATCGCGTCCTGGACATGGCAGCAGAGAACACAGGCATGTTATGTATTTGGCGTGTAGACCAATAAGAGCGCAATACATTTTTTTTGGTAATACCCATGTTGAGGAGAAGGCCCAAAAAAAATTTAAATTCGGAAACTTGGAGTGGTTTCCACCGAAAAGGCTGGGCGTGGCAGCTTGTCGGATTGGCGGTTATAAATTGTGTGGCATAACGGTTGGTCTCAGCCACAATTAAGTCAAGGAGATCCTGGGTGAGGAACAGTTCAAAAAAGTCTAGGGCCGATCCTAGTTCAACTGTCTCCACCTGGACTCCAGACTGGGCGGTGAAAGGGGGCAGTATGGGTGCGGCGGGATCAGGGGAATGCCAATCAGTGTTTGCCAGCACCTCTGGAAAACCAATGGGAGTACGGGCCCGTCTACTTGGTGGCTGCGGATCGGATCTTAATTCACGTACCACCGAACCAGTTTCTACTTCCAGGCTGGTGTTTGCCACTTCACCAGGGTCTTCTACGGAACTACTGGTGTTGATAGGTCCAGGAGATGCTGCGCTGCTGGTGCATGCCTCACCAAGAAAAATCAGATCAGCGCCAGCACCACTCTGCTGCCCTTGAGACTGATCTTCCGCCACCTGCAGTCCAGTGACATGGGGTGTGGTACGCCTGGCTCTAGCCGGGACCTCAACCTCGTCATCGGAACTATCGGTCAGAGAGCCACTGCTGTCTACAGGATCGTACTTTGAACCCAAAGATTCGTCGAATAAGTCGACCCAATCATCCTCATCCGACTGGTCCATGTACCTGTAGATGTCTTCATTGGAAAACCTCTTTTTTGCCATGGTGGCCTGCTAAATTTAGGAGGTATTCCTCTGAGACTACCCAGGAAAAGAGCACCTACCTAGCGAAAGGGAGTACTTGAGAGGTAGAAAGCTGTGGTCACTGAGTTTAGATTAAAAAAAAATCAAAACTGATGTTTACAGTGCCACAGCTAGTGTACAGTGTTTTTTGCAGTGATCAGAAAAAAAATTTCTGTCACTGCGGTGGGGCGGGCTGAACGCAGTGCAGGCGAACGATCAGGTCTGATCGGGCAAACACTGCGTTTTTTTGTGGATCCTAGTGACCCTAATATAGATCTGACTGTGATCACTAATAATCACTTACAGATACTATATAGTACCAATGCTGATTAGCGACAGTGATGACGCTAATTAGTGACTGTGGTGCAGTGGGCTGAGCACTAACTGACACTAACAACCCTTTTGCTTAGCTAACTGGCCTAACTGTTTGTTACCACTAGTGATACTAAAAACGTTTTTAGATCACTAGGATAGTGATGGTGAGGGGGGGGGGGGGGGGGGGTTGGGGATCAGAGAGCAATCACAAATAATCAAAAACAATCACGAGACAATTACAACACAATTACAGCAATCGGCGCAATCAAAGCCAATCACGGACCAATTGAATCCAATAACGCGACAATCAAAAACCAGTTACGTGACAATTGAAGCCAATCACACGACAATCGATGCTAATCACAGGGCAAAACAGCCAATCAGTGGGCAATTGGCACAATCAAAACCAATTACGGGCAATTGAAGCCAATCACGCGACAATCGAAAACCAATTACGTGACAATCGAAGCCAATCACACGACAAGCGATGCCAATCACAGTGCAATTGAGACAATTGTAGCCAAACAAAGCACAATCAAGCCTTACAGACAGGAGAGAAGATACACAATGGCAGGGGGGAGAATATACGCAATCAATGAACTAGGACGGTGTGGGGAGGATCGGAAGGGGTGGGGGGTGATCAGATACCCCTAAGGGGTAGTTGGGGGTCTAATCTGATGGATAGGAGTGACAGGTGGTGACAGGGGGTGATAGATGGGTTATTGACGGGTGATAAGTGGGTGTTTACAGGGGAAAACAGATGTAAACAATGGACTGCTGATGTGATCAGGGGGGGGGGGGGTGTCTCGGAGGGATCTGAAAGGGTGGGTGGGAGATCAGAAGCCCCTAATGGGCAGTTGGGGGTCTGATCTGATGGGGGGCAGTGGCAGGTGGTGACAAGGGATGATTGACAGGTGACAGATAGGTGATTGACAGCTGATCAGCGGGCAATTACAGGGAAGATAGATAGATGCAGTATACGGGGGGGGGGGGTGATCAGATACCCCTAAGGGGTAGTTGGGGGTCTGATCTGATGGATAGGAGTGACAGGGGGTGATAGATGGGTTATTGACAGGTAATAAGTGTGTGTTTACAGGGAAAAACAGATGTAAATGATGGATTGCTGATGTGATCAGGGGGGGTCTCAGGGGGATCTGAAAGGGTGGGTGGGTGATCAGAAGCCCCTAAGGGGCAGTTGGGGGTCTGATCTAATGGGGGGCTGTGACAGGTGGTGACAAGGGATGATTGACAGGTGACTGATAGGTGATTGGCAGCTGATCAGTGGGGAGATAGACAGATGCAGGGGAGATAGATAGGTTCAGTATACGGGGGGGGGTCGGGGGGAGATCTGGAGGTGTGGGGGGTGATCAGATACCCCTAAGGGGTAGTTGGGGGTCTGCTCTGAGGGATAGAAGTGACAGGTGGTGACAGGGATTTATTGATGGGTGATATCGGGGGTGGTTAGGTCTGATCTGCGTGCTGCAGGGGGGTACAGGGGGGTGTCTGATGGGTGCTGCGGGTGATCAGGGGGTCTGTGGGGCTCCTAAGGTGTGCGTGTGTGTGTCCTTACTGTGCCTGCTCTCCTCGCTGGTGGTCGATCGCTAAGTGTGACCACCAGCGGGAGGCAGGCAGTATAATACAGTCTGTTATGTAAACAAACTGTATTATACGCGTTCTATTGGTGTTTTTGAAAACTTACAGCCCGCCGGCGCTGCTGATTGGCCGGCGGGCTGAAGTCACAAGGGGCCCGAAGAGTGTGACGTAGCGATCGCGCGGCTGTAGCCGCGCGATCGCTCATTAATCAGTCTGAAGCCGGCGACGCAGTTCTGCGTCGCTGGTCCTGCAGCTGCCACTTTGCCGACGCACGGTATAAGCGTGCGGTCGGCAAGTGGTTAATGTTGAAGTCTGCGCATCCATAAAAAAAAGTCAAATACCTTTTTAAATATGTGTACAAAGGTCATGATTGTGCAAATGTTGTGATTCAAGAACAAGGCACTTTAAATCACGATGAAATTAAGACCTACATGGATTCAAGATATGTCAGTGCTCCAGAAGCTGCATGGCTTTTAAATGGGTTTGAAATGCATTACCAATCACATACCATACATAGGTTAGCGCTGCATCTGCCTGATGAACAACCAGTATTTTTCAATCCTAATGACATCAACACAGCGGCCCAGAGAGCTTCAGCACGAAATACTCAATTGACGACTTGGTTTAAATTAAATCAAGAGCAAGAACAAGCAAGGAGTAAATTATACTCAGATACTCCATTACACTATGTGTTTGTCTCTGAAAGTAGTACTTGGAAATTATGTCAGCGGGGTGCAGAAAAAGTCATTGGACATATGTATTCTGTGAGTTTATCAACAGATCCAGAACGCTACTGCCTGCGTCACCTATTGCTACATGTTTCTGGTGCAACATCGTTTGAAGATCTGAGGACTGTTAATGAAAATATCTACCCCAGTTTCCAAGATGCTGCAAAAGAAAGAGGCCTCATTAATGATGAACAAGTGTGGGAGAACACTTTAGAAGATGCCATCCAATACAATATGCCAAAACAATTAAGAGAGTTATTTGCGTACATTTGCATATTTGCCTCCCTACAGAACATGAATGATCTTTTTATAAAATTTGAACAGTACCTCACTGAAGATATAGTTCACAAACATATCCATCACAATGCTGAATGCACAATATGCCGTTCTATCGCACTACAGGAAATATGTAACATTTTACGACTCCACGGAAAAAATGTGAGGATTTTGGTTTGCCATCTACAATGCCAAATTCAGACTTATTTGTGGATACCTACAACCAAGCCTTTAAAAAACAAAAAGCTGAAGAAATGGCAAGTACACTAAACATAGAGCAAAAATCAGCTCTAGAAATAATACTGACAGCCACTGAAAATGACAATCTTTGCAACCATAGTTTTTTCATAGATGGACCAGGAGGTAGTGGTAAAACATATCTTTACAAGACCCTACTCAGCACGGTTCGTGGACAAGGAAACATTGCACTACCTGTAGCCTCCACAGGTATAGCTGCCAATCTTCTTGAGGGTGGAAGAACATACCACTCCCAGTTCAAGTTACCTGTGCCTATAGTTGAAAATACAACATCAAATGTGTGTCTCAATTCTGTTGATGCTGAACTTTTAAGGAACACTAAGGGCCCTTTTCCACCAGCGCAAAGACGCAAACCGCTAGCGATTTTATAATCGCTACGGTTTGCTTTTTAACATAGGAATCGCGGTAGGTCATTTCCACTACCGCGATTCATTTTTGACGGGAACGCGAACGCGCGGTGGAGTGATATTTGCCGCGATTTTGCTATGCAGTGCATAGCATAGCAAAATCGCGGCCGCGAACGTCGGGGAATCGCCGGTAATTGCGATTCTGAAATCGCTAGCGTTCAGCGTGAACGCTAGCGATTGCTAGTGGAAAAGGGCCCTAAAATAGTAATTTGGGATGAATGTACTATGGCCCCCTCTGTAGCTCTTACAGTGATTGACAGACTGCTTCAAGAAATAATGGACAACAACAAACCATTTGGAGGAAAAGTATTCTTACTTGGAGGAGATTTCAGACAAACACTCCCTGTCGTACTTCATGGTGACCGGACAAAAATTGTTGAGGATTGTATTAAAAATAATAAACTGTGGACTAATTTTCAAGTACTCAAACTTAAAAACAACATCCGCTCAGTTGACATTGATTTCAGCAACTGGCTGATTAAAGTTGGCAATGGTGATACACCACAGATTGATGGTTTACCTGAAGACATCATTGAAATTTCTTCCCAAATTGTATGCACAGGGGATATTGTAAAAGACTTTTTTGGAGATAAAATTCCTGTTGCTGAAGTCCCTAAATTAGCAACAAAATCTATCCTTTGTCCAAAGAACTCTGATTTAAACACCATAAATGAAGAGGTGCTCGACATTTTAGAAGGAGATACAGTGACATACCTCAGCTCAAACTCAATTGATGACTCAAGTGAGGAAGATATTCAAAATTATCCAATTGAGTTCCTCAACGAGCTAACCCCAAGTGGTATGCCTAAGCATAAACTCAACCTTAAACAAGGCGCTATAATTATGCTCCTTAGAAATATAAACACTAAAAAAGAATTATGCAATGGCACCCGGGTCATCGTCAAACATCTTAAGAACAACCTCATCATTGCTCAAGTAATAACAGGTTCAGCAGATGGAGATATAGTCTTTATTCCCCGTATAGATTTGGCTCCTTCATTCACCAATTTACCTTTTGTCTTACGAAGAAGACAATTTCCTGTAACATTAGCCTTTGCCATGACAATTAATAAAGCTCAGGGACAAGCCTTGGAAAAAGTTGGGATTTACTTGCCAGAACCGGTATTCAGCCATGGTCAGTTATATGTAGCATTATCAAGAGTTAGGAGTTTTTCTGATGTCATGGTGAAGATTGTAGAAGGCCCTGACCAAGGCAAACTATTGGCAAACTCTGACAGAATATTCACAAGGAATGTTGTCTATAAAGAAATTTTATAGAAACTTGACATAACAAAAAAAAAACAATTTTTGAAATAAAATAAAAAAGTTCTGATTTTGTATATTTACAATGTGTACAAAAAAGTTTGCAGTTAAGCAATTTTTGTAAATATATATATATATATATATATATATATATATATATATATATATATATATATATATATATATATATATATGCTAGAAATAAAGCCCGTTAAATTAACGGGCGCTAGAACCTATGGGCTTGATTCACCAACCGGCGCTAAGCTGGTTAGTGTGCCTTATCACTTAGTGGAATAAAAGTGGATAAAAGCTTTAAAATTTGCTTGGAGGAAGTGGTGGACTTACCTCCATAAAGCAGACACGAAAGACTGTCTGTATAATAGTAATCACATTTATTATATGGTACCCCAAAAGTGCAACGCGTTTCGCAGGCCGAGCCCGCTTCATCAGGCAGTAAAGTGGGGACAAAACTGTAGACAAGAGACAGTACATTATGCTATAGTTAATTCTGCAGTTACAAGATGCATATTAATATATTACATATCATAAAGCATATCATATAAAAAATTCCTTTGTGGAGATAGCATAAAAAGTTGGGTGTACAAGTAAACAATAGGGGGTAGAGGCTATGGTGCTCGTGATAGTAATGGGCTATGGGGTATTTTTTACACAGATTTGCAATGAGTGGTATTGGTAATGAAAAAGGGTATGTGTCAGCAAGTGTAATGGGTAATAGAGCATTGAGAAGAGAACAGGGGGCCAGAAATATAAGGTAAAGTGTGCAAATAAAATAACATAAAGAACTCACCAGAATTCCAGCAGTAGCAGGTGTAGCGCCTCAGTGGAGTGGTGAGGACGCTCAACTCCTTATATATACACAGGTACTTGCTAATAGGGCCAATTAGATGTGTGGGAAGTGTTAGGTGGGCGGGGTTAGGGTGAGTGTGCGAGCAGCCAATGGGTTCTCGCCATCTGTGTTCAGTGAATTGGGTTTTTGGGAAGGGTGGGTGGGGTTAGGGCGGGCTTGCGAGTAGCCAATGGGCTCTCACCACCTGTGTTCAGTGTGTTGGGTAGTTGGGGGGGGGGGGGGGGTGGATACAGGTATCATGGTTACCAAATGTGCAGCTGAGTACAGTACTAGCTAAATACAGTACTGGTTAAGGGCACTGTCTTTGACATGGGAGACCAGGGTTCGAATCCCGGCCAGGGGATAGTTAATAAGAAAATAATACATGAACATAATATTAATTATGGCAGGAATGAAATTAATACATTTGGCAACGCAAATGTAATGTAACAAAATTATAGCTGGTCTTGATACAGAAAGGCAAAATAAATACTCATGGAAAAAAACATAAACATTGGAGGACAAGTTGTAAACAACTGGAAAAGAAAAAAAAATTATGGTAAAAACAATGAGATAAAAAGGAGGAAGAAGACAAAGTAAAACAAGACAAATAAAGATGTATAAATCATGAACAATTCTAATTATTGATATAAATAATGTGAATATACAGATGTGTAAATATACAGCTATGTAAAAATAATGATCTAGCCTGAGGTATTGTTGTAAAGATGAATGTTGCTATATTAAAAATGAAAAATACAAGTATAAATAATAAAAGTACTAAAAATAGGAGTACTAAAAATATTACACATAAAAGGATAAAAGAGAGCGGCCAGAGATAAAAGAAAAACGGAATAGGTAGTGTTTTAGTAGATTTTTTCCAAAACTTCGTTCAGACCTTCAGGTATGAGGGTTCTTAGAGTTTGTATCCAGTACATTTCATGTTTTTTAAGTTGTTCGAACGCATTTGGTAAACTAGCATCAATAGAGTCAAGTAGTATAATGCTGAAGAGTTGTGGGTTATTGTCATGGTGGGTGCAAAAGTGCCGTGAAACGCTGTGAAGGGGGAATTCATTGGTGATGTTTCTTTTGTGTTGCCCGATTCTGCTGCGGGCCAACTGTGTAGTTCTCCCCACGTACTGGAGACGGCAAGGGCATGAAATGAGATAGATGACGAATTTGGATTCGCAGGTGAGGTGTTTTTTTATGGGATATTGAATATTGGTGCAGTGGCGTAGCTACAAACCTCTGGGCCCCGATGCGGAATCTGTATGAGGGCCCCCCCGCCACCCCTTGCCCCCCCCTATGAACACACACGCCAATTTACTAGCAACCTACTTTGATACACACACGCCAATTTACTAGTAACCCACTTTGATACACGCACGCACACACACACATACATTGTACACACACACACACACACACACATTGTACACACACACCCTGATACATACATAAGTTCTACTGTACATACTGGCGGTAGCAGAGATCAGCACATGCTGCAGCTAGTTTACTATCAATACAGACAAAGAGTAATACCTTATACTGTACATACTGGAGACAGAAGAAATCAGTACATGCTGCAGCTAGTTTACCATCAATACAGACACAGAGTAACAGCTTCTTCTGTACATACTGGAGGCAGCAGAGATCAGCACACACTGCAGATAGTTTATTATCAGTACAGGCCCAGAGTAACAGCTTATACTGTACATACTGGGGGCAGCAGGGATCAGCACACACTGTAGCTAGTTTACTATCAGTACAGGCACAGAACAGCTTATACTGTACATACTGGAGGTAGGAGAGGTCAGCAAGCACTGCAGCTAGTTTACTGTCATTACAGGCACAGAGGACAGGGCACGCATGCGCATGCACACACACACACACACACACACACACACACACACACACACACACACACAATTAGCTGGTGAGAAATCTGTGCAAATGAGGCAAAAAAATCTGAAAATAATGTTCTTTATTGTGGGTATTTAAAGAGAACCCGAGGTGGCTTTGTATAACGTTAGTGGGGCACAGAGGCTGGTTGGGCACACTAACACCAGCCTCTGTTGCCCTATCGTGTGTGTCAAAGACCCCCCTGCTCGCCGCTATCCTCCCCGCAGTGCGTCGCCAGCACAATGTTTACCCTAGCGCTGTCTGTCAGCGCCGCTCCCCCCGCCTCCTCCGCATCGCCGCTACCCGCCCTCGTCCCTTCCCTCCAATCAGCGGGAGGGAAGGGACGAGGGCGGGTAGCGGCGATGCGGAGGAGGCGGGGGAGCGGCGCTGACAGACAGCGCTAGGGTAAACATTGTGCTGGCGACACGCTGCGTGTCGCCAGCATTGCGGGGGTATAGCGGCGAGCAGGGGGGTCTTTGACACACACCATGGGGCAACAGAGGCTGGTGTTAGTGTGCCCAACCAGCCTCTGTGCCCCACTAACGTTATACAAAGCCACCTCGGGTTCTCTTTAAGTAGTGCAACCTGTTTGTGCCCTGTAGAGGAATTTCCCAGATCAGATTTCTCCAGTGATTCAATCCAACAGCATTTGCATTATTCAGCAGGGTATGACTGTCAGTTTACAGCACTGTAGTGTCAGCCTCTCCCAGACAGACTTCCGTGAATCTCCAACTCAGTCTCAAGTGGCATGATAACAGAGAACATTAGATAACACAATGAGCACTGCACAGTACAGACCAGACTTTGCTACATCTCTAGACTGAGGCTGACATGTCACAATAACAGGTGCATCTGCAATATTTCAGTAGACAATCTACCTGCTGCAGTGAAAATGGATCCTTTCTTCAGGCTGACAGTGGCATCCTCCTCCTTGTCATTTGACCTGCCCCTGCATCCTCCGTGTCCCGATGTGCTGCCTTCCTGGGCTGTGGGCTGCCTGGCTCAGCACAGAGTCTACTCTCCCTTCCTGCTCCCCATCAGCCCGGGCTCCATTCAAACACTTCTGGGGGCGGAGCTACAGCTGTAGCATCAGAGCAGCAGGCGACAGGGAGAAGGGGCAGAGCGGCTTGTTACTACAAGCTACCTGGCCACTGCGATACATGGGGAGTACTAGAGAGCGGCTGCCATAGCAACAACAGACGCTGCATGAGGAGCAGAAAGCGGCTGCCATAATAACAGATGCTGACGGCCCGGGACACCGCTTCTGCTCAGCGCATCATGTGGCTTGAGGTTCGTGGCACAGTGAGGAGGGTCCGTAGCACGTGCTTCGGATCTTCAGGCCTAACAACGCCCCTGCGCGCTGCAATCCTCGTCCTCGCAAAAACATTATTTTATGCAAACAGGGAGGGGGGGCCCGGCGGCCGGGCCCCCCCTCAAGGCTTCAGGTCGGCGGGCCCCGTCGCGAATGCGACCTCTGCGACCTCCATTGCTACGCCCCTGTATTGGTACTAGAGGAAACAAAGGAAGCACAGGTGTTGATGAACTGGCAAGCTGTGCAGCGGTTCTTGTTGCAGGGGAAGCAGCCAGGCTCCTGTGCTTGCGGAGGGGAGAGTTCATTAGTTGTACGTAATTTGCTCGGCGCTAGGAGGTTGCGGAGATTCAGTGCTCTCCTACATGTAATTGAAGGTGCTTTGGGTAATAAGGGCCGTAAGTAGGGGTCTTGCATGAGAATGTCCCAACGATTTTTTAGAATATTGCGGATGGACAAATGTTGGGCATTGCCAGTTCATCAACACCTGTGCTTCCTTTGTTTCCTCTAGCACCAATATATGTTCATGTATTATTTTCTTATTAACTATCCCCTGGCCGGGATTCGAACCCTGGTCTCCCATGTCAAAGACAGTGCCCTTAACCAGTACTGTATTTAGCTAGTACTGTACTCAGCTGCACATTTGGTAACCATGATACCTGTATCCACCCCCCATCTCCCCCCCAACTACCCAACACACTGAACACAGGTGGTGAGAGCCCATTGGCTACTCGCAAGCCCACCCTAACCCCACCCACCCTTCCCAAAAACCCAATTCACTGAACACAGATGGCGAGAACCCATTGGCTGCTCGCACACTCACCCTAACCCCGCCCACCTAACACTTCCCACACATCTAATTGGCCCTATTAGCAAGTACCTGTGTATATATAAGGAGTTGAGCGTCCTCACCACTCCACTGAGGCGCTACACCTGCTACTGCTGGAATTCTGGTGAGTTCTTTATGTTATTTTATTTGCACACTTTACCTTATATTTCTGGCCCCCTGTTCTCTTCTCAATGCTCTATTACCCATTACACTTGCTGACACATACCCTTTTTTATTACCAATACCACTCATTGCAAATCTGTGTAAAAAATACCCCATAGCCCATTACTATCACGAGCACCATAGCCTCTACCCCCTATTGTTTACTTGTACACCCAACTTTTTATGCTATTTCCACAAAGCAATTTTTCATATGGTATGCTTTATGATATGTAATATATTAATATGCATCTTCTAACTGCAGAATTCACTATAGCATAATGTACTGTCTCTTGTCTACAGTTTTGTCCCCACTTTATTGTCTGATGAAGCGGGCTCGGCCTGCGAAACGCGTTGCACTTTTGGGGTACCATATAATAAATGTGATTACTATTATACAGACAGTCTTTCGTGTCTGCTTTATGGAGGTAAGTCCACCACTTCCTCCAAGCAAATTTTAAAGCTTTTATCCACTTTTATTCTGCTGGCGCCTCTGTTCTCCTACTGCAAAATCGTGTCCACCCCTGGTGGAGGGCTCTCGGTTTCTCTATATTTTATCACTTAGTGGGCACAAACTACAGCGCTAACCTTATCTGAGGTTAGTGTGCCTTATCTGAGTTAGTGTGCCTTATCTGCAGTGTGTGATGTAGCTTTGTGCATCTTTTAGTGTGCACAAAGCTATTTAGTGTGCACAAACCTACTTAAGGGGCACTAAGTTCGGATAAGGCACACTAACTCAGATAAGGCACACTAACCGGCTCAGCGCCGGAAAACTCTTTTTTACTCCGGCGTAACGGTACATTCGTAACTATATATATATATATATATATATATATATATATATATATATATATATATATATATATATACAGGATCTTCTCAAAAAATTAGCATATTGTGATAAAGTTCATTATTGTCTGTAATGTACTGATAAACATTAGACTTTCATATATTTTAGATTCAAATACACACAACTGAAGTAGTTCAAGCCTTTTCTTGTTTTAATATTGATGATTTTGGCATACAGCTCATGAAAACCCCAAATTCCTATCTCAAAAAATTAGCATATTTCATCGGACCAATAAAAGAAAAGTGTTTTTAAAACAAAAAAAGTCAACCTTCAAATAATTATGTTTAGTTATGCACTCAATACTTGGTCGGGAATCCTTTTGCAGAAATGACTGCTTCAATGCGGCGTGGCATGGAGGCAATCAGCCTGTGGCACTGATCAGGTGTTATGAAGGCCCAGGATGCTTCGATAGCGGCCTTAAGCTTATCCAGAGTGTTGGGTCTTGCGTCTCTCAACTTTCTCTTCACAATATCCCACAGATTCTCTATGGGGTTCAGGTCAGGAGAGTTGGCAGGCCAATTGAGCACAGTAATGCCATGCAATTGTAGTAGGGGTGGATGAACACCCTGTAGAAAAAGTCACAGGAGACAAAAAACGGGAGCCCAGTAGTGCAATATGTCAATGACCACAATAAAAGAAAATAAATTAAAAGCACTACTCACAAAGGGAGGTTGCTTGGGGCAACCAACCACAGGAAGCAGGTGGAGACAATAAACCCGACTCCACTCGGGGTGGTCCTAGACAGAACCGGAAGGATGGTCGCTCTCTTAGTGGAAAAAAGGGGACAGAGTCCACTGTGGGGACTCCACTGGTGGTCTGCCACCTCCCCTCGGACAGGATGTGTTCGGGGGTATACTTAGCACGTAAAAGGGAAAGAGGCGCCCTGATGTAATAAAAGCATCTAAAATCAGCTTAAAATCGAAAAGTGATATGAGGTAGCTTACCTCAATGACGAAACCTCTGTAGTTAATACAAGGGATTTTTATTAGCACAGGCAACGCGTTTCGCGGGTCTCAGCCCGCTTCATCAGGCCAGTAAAAGTGCCTACAATAGCAACAAGAACTCCTCAATATACTTGTACATGTATATCAAACATAATAGTAAAAAATGTTCTACCAAGATCATAAACATTGCATCATATCATATTGATCAAATTTTTAGATGCGTTTTTGTACATACATAATGTTTTTTTATAAATTATTATTATGTAAGAAAGAGTAATACTGGTGATAATCGTTAGCAGTAAAGATACTAATCGCAATAAAGGAGGAAAACTTAATGGGCCTGATTCACAAAGCGGCGCAAACCGTCCAGCACGGGCGCGCCAAAACAGCCAGCACGCGAAACGCCGCCCGCGGACCCCCGCACGCGCAAAACGCCATGACCCGCGCGATCGCGGACCCCCGCGCGCGCCCCGCATGAATCACGGCAAACCGCGCGCGCAAAAGCCCGCAACCACGCGAACCACGGCACCCCGCGCGCACAAAAACCCGCGAACGGCACCCCACATGCCAACCGCCCAGCACACCCACGCCAAACAGCCCGCACCGCCCCGCGAACCAGGGAGTAAATTCAATAATAATTATAATAATAATAATAATAATAGTCGCTGCTTTATAAAAATAAATAATAAGTATCAACATTGTTGGTAATATTGAGAATCCATAGTAAAAGTATATCGCTCATAAAATCATAATATAAATTTGTATAAACACAAATAACAATTAGGACTTGGCCAGCTATTGAATATAAATATACATATAAGTCAAACTAAGGTGGTATCTCACAGCTACATAAGCTATTCGATCACAGCGCTAGTTGCTCTTTAAAAAATAGACTGGTCACAAATAGGCTAAAAGAAAAGACACAGTATTTCATTGTGCTAAGTTTGAGTATGGTGGGTGAACAGCAGGGGGAGCGTTAGGTGGTCTGAAGGAATGAGAGTCAGAGCACTTACCAAATAGAAAAGATCATCTAGCATAGGGAGCCTCTGTAGGGGGCTCTGCAGAGCTGTCTTAAATAACTTCTGTAATGTCTGAACAGCATGCTTGCTGAAAAAGGGGCGGTACCGGAAGTTATTGATGACATCATCACACAAAGGGCCGCCCACCGGAAGTACTGGCGGCACCATTTTGGTTCTGGGCGATGTATAGGGAAAGGCTATTGAATGCCAGCACTTTGCTGATTTAATAGAGAACATCCAGATGCTGGGGGAAAAAAGTTTTAGTAAATGGACACTAGATGGCAGCAGTGTTAACAATTCTTCAGTATAGATAGTGCTGGAGATTTGTGCTTCTTATAAAAGCTTCTTTAAACATAGGTGATTGTTGGTAATAGGTGGCTTATAGTGAATTCTCAAGGTTGGTCTGAACTTCACTATCTCAATTGGAACCAATTTTACTAATTACATTATATTAATAATACTAAAATAGTGAATAATAATTATTATGCTAAATTATTACAAAATGCTATAAGTGCATATTGTTGGTATCAGGTGGGGTATCATAATTTGCTCATAAATTTATTAAGAAGTGTGCATGAAATAATATTTTTAGTTATGAAAAATGATAAAAAAAAAAAAAAAGAATACATAAATAAATGAATAAAATATATAATAATTAATAAATATGTTTCAAAGACATCATTATAATGCCATCATATGTGCATAGTGCGTGTTGTGCTTGTCATTTGATAGCTACTAGCTCATAAGCATTACTATTGGGGAAAAGGAACTGGAGAGGTGGAGGAGACAGTTGGAAACTAGGAAGTGTAAGTATCTGGTCCAGGGGGAAATTATGTATGGACAGAGTTGGTAGATAGTATATCTTATGGGGATACGTATAGTGAGCTGGACCTCTGAGTTAGAAATTGTGCTCTAAACATTCATTTAAACCCTCTGGTTTGAGGGTTCTCAATCTGAAGATCCAGAACATCTCTCTTGCCCGCAACCGAGCTATTCGATCGGAGCAGGAGGGATTGTCGGGTATCTGTTCTATGGGCATGAAGAATAGTGTTTTTGGATCCGAGTTGTGGCACTCCGCGAAGTGCCTTGAGAGACTGTGTTTGGTATATGCTTTGGTGATGTTCCTTCTATGTTGGCCGAGTCTGGCTCTTATTTGCTGAGTGGTACGTCCAACGTACTGTTTTTTACAGGGGCAAGTGATGAGGTAAATAACATGGGTGGTGCTGCAGGGGAATGAATGGGTGATTTCATATGAGTCTTGTGTGATTTCACAAATGAAAGAAAGTTGCCCTGGATGCAGATAATCACAGGCCAGACATTTAGATGACTTGCATTTTTGTATATTTGGAGTGGTATTTGAACTAGGTGCATGGGATACTAGTGCTCGTGGTCTGCTAGGGGCTACAATGTTTTTTAGGGTTTTTGCTCTTCTGAAGACCAGCTTGGGTTTAGCCTCTAGTTTGGGGCAGAGGTAGGGATCCTTTAATAGGGTTGGCCAATGCTTGTTGATTATAGATCTAATATTTTTGTGGTTAGAGCTAAAGCGAGTAATGAATGTGGGTTGAGAGTCTGGGGTTTCGTCTTTTTTAGTTTTTGTCTTTAGGAGGGTCTCCTGGTCAAGTTGTCTAGCTCTATGTCTAGCAGATTGAATAAGTTGTTTTGGAAATTATCGCTCTAAGAACTTGTTTTCCAGATTGTCTGCTTGGGTGTCATATATAGATAAATCGGAGCAGTTCTTACGTATACGTCTAAACTGCCCGAAAGGTATATTGGTCTTCCAAGGCTTATGATGCGAACTCCCATAATGTACATAGGAGTTCGCATCAACTTTCTTGAAAAAGGTTTTTGATTTGACCACCCCATCCACAATGTACAGTGTCACATCTAGATAGTCGATGGTAAGTGGGTTTGTGTCCATGGTGAATTTTAGTCCCCAATCATTGTTATTGATGGATTCTACAAAGTTCTCTATGGTGATGGTCTCTCCTTCCCACACGAGGATGATGTCATCTATATATCTATAGTACTTTATAATATTATTGCGATA
This sequence comes from Hyperolius riggenbachi, assembly GCF_040937935.1. NCBI lineage: Eukaryota > Metazoa > Chordata > Amphibia > Anura > Hyperoliidae > Hyperolius > Hyperolius riggenbachi. The sequence continues at coordinate 167,169,412 of NC_090650.1, forward strand.
TGGAGTTTGGCTCAAAAATAATTGTTCAAAGAGACCCATTGTAAGATTTGCGAAGGACGGAGCTAGATTGGCCCCCATCACTGTACCCCTGGTTTGTAAATACGTTGTTTCCTGAAATGTGAAGATGTTATGAGTGAGTATGAACCGAGTTGCTTGAAGGAGAAAGTTTTTTTGAGGGATAGGCATAGTAGTGTCAGAATATAGAAAATGGGCTATGGATTGTAGACCCACTTCGTGTCTAATATTAGTATAAAGAGCAGTGACATCTAGTGTCACCCAGTGGTAATTTGGTGACCATCTGAATGAAGTAAATGTTTGAATGAGTTGACTGGAATCTTTTAGATAGGAAGGAAGTGTGATTACATATTTTTGCAGAAAATGATCTATGTATTCAGATAAGGGAGAGGTTAGGGATCCAATGCCAGCAATAATGAGACGGCCAGGGGGGGTTTATTAATGATTTATGAATTTTTGGAAGAAAATAAAAAAAATGGTATTTTAGGGTTTGTAATGGTGAGAAAATCTTTCTCTTCCTTAGAAATTATGCCATCTTTTAGTGCTGTGGATATTAAATTATCATATTGTTTTTTATATTGTTGTGATGGATCATAGGATAATGTGGTATAATATTCTGGATCGTGTAGCAATCGGTGGGCCTCTGTCACATAGTCCACCGTGTTCATAATGACAATCCCCCCCCCCCCCCCCCTTGTTAGCAGGCCTTTATCACTATTTCAGTATTGTTCTTTAGGGAGTTTAGAGCGGTCTGTTCGTTTCTGGTAAGGTTGGATTTTGGTACAACTTGTTCTTTCTCTAAACGTCTTAAATCTTCCAAGACGGAAAGGTAGAAGGTTTCTACATGTGGGCCTCTGTAAGATGTAGGATAAAATTGGGATTTTTTTCTTAAATTCTGTGTGAATGTTTTTTTCCATGTAAGAGGTATCCAGATTCAAAATTGCATCGGGGCAATCAGTGGGTTCATTTGTGAATATTGGTTGGAGATTGGAGGGATTAGCATAATTAGATTTTTTGAGATCTTTCATCATAAAGTATCTTTTTAGTGTAATTTTTCTTGTAAAAGCATTGAGGTCAACAAATAATTCGAATAGATTAGATGTTTTTGTTGGACAAAAGGAAAGGCCGCGGCTGAGAACTTGTATTTCAGTTTGAGTAAGGAGGTGGGAGGAAAGATTAAAAATGGATGTGTATTGTGCAGAGGGATTCTGTTGAGGTGTTTCTATTTGGATTTGTTCCCCATGATGTCCCTTCTTTTTGCTGCCCCTTCTGCCACGTTTTCGGGGCTGGAGGCAGGTCTCTTTTGGGCCTTGGGGATTTGTGGTTTGGCTAGTTGGTTTTGTGGCAGAGGATTTGGAAGAAGAGGGCGGAGTGGGGGGTCCTTGGTAAGGAGGGTCGGAAGTTCTAAAAAAGATGGAGTGTCAGATTCAGATGAGGAGGAGGTGAGTAAGGATGAGGAATTTTTATCAGGATATGAAGTTTGAGTGCCATGAAAGTATTCAGGAATCGTGGAATGGGACTTGGTCCGGACAGATGGCATGGGGTTGGAGCGGGGAAGGGGCACAGGAGGTGATCCTGATGGGGGGGATTTTGGGGGTTGAGATGAGGGAGGGCCAGGGGGTGTGGACGGGTTTGTGTCAGGGGTTGTATCATGGATGCTGATATTTGCAGGATCTAGCCCTAAATCTGTGCATGGGGGAGTGGGGTCAAGTGATGGGAAGGGAGGGGATGGGGAGTGGGTAGTGACAAGTGAAGGGGATGGGTGTCCCCTAGGGTCAGTGGGAATGGTGTGAAGAGGTGGTGGGACAGGGCCTGATGGAGGGGGGCACGGGAGGGCAAGAAGAGATGGAATGGGTTGTTTGGGAGCAGGGGGATATTGACGTCTGGGTGGACGTCGTGGGTGATAAGGTTGGGGTCGTGGTGTGGGTTTGGAAGGTCTGTGTCTAGGAGGTGGGGCTGGGGTATTGGTGTCGTTAGGTGTCTCAGGTGCAGGTGTAGGTTGTAACCCCTCCTGTGGTTCACCCTGATTGGGGTCTCTGCGCTGTTTCTTCCTATGTTGGACATGTGCAGCATAAGCTGCTCTGTCGCGGTTAAGTTTTTTTAGTTTACTTTCCATGATGTCTGCTTCAAATCTATGTAATTTGTTAGAAAGTGAGAAGTATAACGATTTATACTCTTTGGAGTCTATATATGGGGCCAAGCGGTCTCTTAATCTAGCAATTTTTTCAGCAAGTTCCAACAGTAGACTCTCTCTCTTTGCTATAATACGTTGCATCATCCCAACTGAACATGATTGAAGGTAAATATACCAATCAGCAGTGTAAATTAAGTCATTCGGGAATGATGTCTCTAAGGTCCCAGACTTACAACCACTCTTTTATGAACTGGAGGGCCTTCTAAAGAGTGAATTTTTCAATCAGGCGGACATCGCGATGCAAAGGACATATATAGAGGAGGGGATAGCCCCAGAGGGACTCCGAGTCCTAGTAGAGACATCATTCCCGAATGACTTAATTTACACTGCTGATTGGTATATTTACCTTCAATCATGTTCAGTCGGGATGATGCAACGTATTATAGCAAAGAGAGAGAGTCTACTGTTGGAACTTGCTGAAAAAATTGCTAGATTAAGAGACCGCTTGGCCCCATATATAGACTCCAAAGAGTATAAATCGTTATACTTCTCACTTTCTAACAAATTACATAGATTTGAAGCAGACATCATGGAAAGTAAACTAAAAAAACTTAACCGCGACAGAGCAGCTTATGGTGCACATGTCCAACATAGGAAGAAACAGCGCAGAGACCCCAATCAGGGTGAACCACAGGAGGGGTTACAACCTACACCTGCACCTGAGACACCTAACGACACCAATACCCCAGCCCCACCTCCTAGACACAGACCTTCCAAACCCACACCACGACCCCAACCTTATCACCCACGACGTCCACCCAGACCTCAATATCCCCCTGCTCCCAAACAACCCATTCCATCTCTTCTTGCACTCCCGTGCCCCCCTCCATCAGGCCCTGTCCCACCACCTCTTCACACCATTCCCACTGACCCTAGGGGACACCCATCCCCTTCACTTGTCACTACCCACTCCCCATCCCCTCCCTTCCCATCACTTGACCCCACTCCCCCATGCACAGATTTAGGGCTAGATCCTGCAAATATCAGCATCCATGATACAACCCCTGACACAAACCCGTCCACACCCCCTGGCCCTCCCTCATCTCAACCCCCAAAATCCCCCCCATCAGGATCACCTCCTGTGCCCCTTCCCCGCTCCAACCCCAGGCCATCTGTCCGGACCAAGTCCCATTCCACGATTCCTGAATACTTTCATGGCACTCAAACTTCATATCCTGATAAAAATTCCTCATCCTTACTCACCTCCTCCTCATCTGAATCTGACACTCCATCTTTTTTAGAACTTCCGACCCTCCTTACCAAGGACCCCCCACTCCGCCCTCTTCTTCCAAATCCTCTGCCACAAAACCAACTAGCCAAACCACAAATCCCCAAGGCCCAAAAGAGACCTGCCTCCAGCCCCGAAAACGTGGCAGAAGGGGCAGCAAAAAGAAGGGACATCATGGGGAACAAATCCAAATAGAAACACCTCAACAGAATCCCTCTGCACAATACACATCCATTTTTAATCTTTCCTCCCACCTCCTTACTCAAACTGAAATACAAGTTCTCAGCCGCGGCCTTTCCTTTTGTCCAACAAAAACATCTAATCTATTCGAATTATTTGTTGACCTCAATGCTTTTACAAGAAAAATTACACTAAAAAGATACTTTATGATGAAAGATCTCAAAAAATCTAATTATGCTAATCCCTCCAATCTCCAACCAATATTCACAAATGAACCCACTGATTGCCCCGATGCAATTTTGAATCTGGATACCTCTTACATGGAAAAATACATTCACACAGAATTTAAGAAAAAATCCCAATTTTATCCTACATCTTACAGAGGCCCACATGTAGAAACCTTCTACCTTTCCGTCTTGGAAGATTTAAGACGTTTAGAGAAAGAACAAGTTGTACCAAAATCCAACCTTACCAGAAACGAACAGACCGCTCTAAACTCCCTAAAGAACAATACTGAAATAGTGATAAAGGCCGCTGACAAGGGGGGGGGATTGTCATTATGAACACGGTGGACTATGTGACAGAGGCCCACCGATTGCTACACGATCCAGAATATTATACCACATTATCCTATGATCCATCACAACAATATAAAAAACAATATGATAATTTAATATCCACAGCACTAAAAGATGGCATAATTTCTAAGGAAGAGAAAGATTTTCTCACCATTACAAACCCTAAAATACCATTTTTTTTATTTTCTTCCAAAAATTCATAAATCATTTATAAACCCCCCCTGGCCGTCTCATTATTGCTGGCATTGGATCCCTAACCTCTCCCTTATCTGAATACATAGATCATTTTCTGCAAAAATATGTAATCACACTTCCTTCCTATCTAAAAGATTCCAGTCAACTCATTCAAACATTTACTTCATTCAGATGGTCACCAAATTACCACTGGGTGACACTAGATGTCACTGCTCTTTATACTAATATTAGACACGAAGTGGGTCTACAATCCATAGCCCATTTTCTATATTCTGACACTACTATGCCTATCCCTCAAAAAAACTTTCTCCTTCAAGCAACTCAGTTCATACTCACTCATAACATCTTCACATTTCAGGAAACAACGTATTTACAAACCAGGGGTACAGTGATGGGGGCCAATCTAGCTCCGTCCTTCGCAAATCTTACAATGGGTCTCTTTGAACAATTATTTTTGAGCCAAACTCCATATCGCAATAATATTATAAAGTACTATAGATATATAGATTACATCATCCTCGTGTGGGAAGGAGAGACCATCACCATAGAGAACTTTGTAGAATCCATCAATAACAATGATTGGGGACTAAAATTCACCATGGACACAAACCCACTTACCATCGACTATCTAGATGTGACACTGTACATTGTGGATGGGGTGGTCAAATCAAAAACCTTTTTCAAGAAAGTTGATGCGAACTCCTATGTACATTATGGGAGTTCGCATCATAAGCCTTGGAAGACCAATATACCTTTCGGGCAGTTTAGACGTATACGTAAGAACTGCTCCGATTTATCTATATATGACACCCAAGCAGACAATCTGGAAAACAAGTTCTTAGAGCGATAATTTCCAAAACAACTTATTCAATCTGCTAGACATAGAGCTAGACAACTTGACCAGGAGACCCTCCTAAAGACAAAAACTAAAAAAGACGAAACCCCAGACTCTCAACCCACATTCATTACTCGCTTTAGCTCTAACCACAAAAATATTAGATCTATAATCAACAAGCATTGGCCAACCCTATTAAAGGATCCCTACCTCTGCCCCAAACTAGAGGCTAAACCCAAGCTGGTCTTCAGAAGAGCAAAAACCCTAAAAAACATTGTAGCCCCTAGCAGACCACGAGCACTAGTATCCCATGCACCTAGTTCAAATACCACTCCAAATATACAAAAATGCAAGTCATCTAAATGTCTGGCCTGTGATTATCTGCATCCAGGGCAACTTTCTTTCATTTGTGAAATCACACAAGACTCATATGAAATCACCCATTCATTCCCCTGCAGCACCACCCATGTTATTTACCTCATCACTTGCCCCTGTAAAAAACAGTACGTTGGACGTACCACTCAGCAAATAAGAGCCAGACTCGGCCAACATAGAAGGAACATCACCAAAGCATATACCAAACACAGTCTCTCAAGGCACTTCGCGGAGTGCCACAACTCGGATCCAAAAACACTATTCTTCATGCCCATAGAACAGATACCCGACAATCCCTCCTGCTCCGATCGAATAGCTCGGTTGCGGGCAAGAGAGATGTTCTGGATCTTCAGATTGAGAACCCTCAAACCAGAGGGTTTAAATGAATGTTTAGAGCACAATTTCTAACTCAGAGGTCCAGCTCACTATACGTATCCCCATAAGATATACTATCTACCAACTCTGTCCATACATAATTTCCCCCTGGACCAGATACTTACACTTCCTAGTTTCCAACTGTCTCCTCCACCTCTCCAGTTCCTTTTCCCCAATAGTAATGCTTATGAGCTAGTAGCTATCAAATGACAAGCACAACACGCACTATGCACATATGATGGCATTATAATGATGTCTTTGAAACATATTTATTAATTATTATATATTTTATTCATTTATTTATGTATTCTTTTTTTTTTTTTTATCATTTTTCATAACTAAAAATATTATTTCATGCACACTTCTTAATAAATTTATGAGCAAATTATGATACCCCACCTGATACCAACAATATGCACTTATAGCATTTTGTAATAATTTAGCATAATAATTATTATTCACTATTTTAGTATTATTAATATAATGTAATTAGTAAAATTGGTTCCAATTGAGATAGTGAAGTTCAGACCAACCTTGAGAATTCACTATAAGCCACCTATTACCAACAATCACCTATGTTTAAAGAAGCTTTTATAAGAAGCACAAATCTCCAGCACTATCTATACTGAAGAATTGTTAACACTGCTGCCATCTAGTGTCCATTTACTAAAACTTTTTTCCCCCAGCATCTGGATGTTCTCTATTAAATCAGCAAAGTGCTGGCATTCAATAGCCTTTCCCTATACATCGCCCAGAACCAAAATGGTGCCGCCAGTACTTCCGGTGGGCGGCCCTTTGTGTGATGATGTCATCAATAACTTCCGATACCGCCCCTTTTTCAGCAAGCATGCTGTTCAGACATTACAGAAGTTATTTAAAGAGGAGCTGTTAGGCATAGTGTCTCCGGAAAAAAAATCACATATATAAGTAGATAAATACTTGCTGTACTTACATAACATATGCATTGCACTGTCCATGGTTTGCTTTGCAGCGAGTTATATATAGTAAATAAAGAGATTTCTATTCCTGGGAGGTTCCATTTTAGGATGACTGTGTGTGAAGCCAATCGTGATGTCATATCCTCCCTTACTGTTTGCCCTCCTCCTTCTGATTTAGTATGCATTAGCACTCCCTTTTCCCAGCTCTCAGACACTCCCACCAAGGTATGGCTCCTCATACATCATCAATGTGCGACTCTGTGGAGCTTGTTTATGTCTGAGGACAGGATGTCAAAAACTGCTAAAGAGGATGAGTGATTTCTCAACTTACTGAAATCCTGTCTGCATGTACATTTTTGCAGCAGTGACATAGCCTAAAGACTGCACTTGGTTTCATCCTTCGTTACACGTTACTTTTCATGCACACTGAATCCTCTTTAGAGGTGTATGACAGCATGATCAGTTATTGGCTAATGATAGACAGACCAAACATGTCATGTCACAACTCCTCTGCACACTTATATTGTTGCAGTTTGTCATGGGCGTATCTGTGTAAAATAGCTCCTATGTCAACCACTATAATTGCGCCAGCCTCCTTCCATGCATTCTAAATGCTAGCTAGTAGCTACACACCACACAATTCTTATGCTGGGCATACACGGCACATTTTATATTATCAATCGAGCCGCTGATGGCTCGATTGATAATATTCAACCTGTCCGATCACCGCAGCGGGTCGATACCAAGCTTGATCCCCGCGGGCGGACAATGCAGAAAACGAATCGCTGATAAGGAAGTGCCCACGGGGACGAGCGGGAATCGATCCGCGGGGATGCGCCAGTATTGTGCCAGTGGCTCGATTCCGGCGCATAAACGTGCCGTGTATGTCCAGGGCAGATTTATCAGCCAGATCGATTATTACCAACATGTTCTGATTTTCAATGGTTTTGCTATTTGTTTTTCATAGAAGTGAACACAATTTCATTAGAAAAATTGCTTTGAAAAACTTTTTTTTAGTTCAGATAGAACACATTGAAAATAATCGAACTAGCAGGTAAATCTGCCAGACAAATGTATGGTGTGTACCTAGCCATGTACTGTCCTATGTCGAGCGGAGGAGAGGCAGGAGGGTGCATGTACTGTCCTATGGAGAGGGGAAGAGAGGCAGGAGGGTGCATGTACTTTCCTATGGAGAGGGGGAGAGGCAGGAGGCTGCATGTACTGTCCTATGGAGAGGGGAAGAGAGGCAGGAGGGTGCATGTACTGTCCTATGGAGAGGGGAGGAGAAGCAGGAGGCTGCATGTACTGTCCTATGTCGAGCGGAGGCGAGGCAGGAGGCTGCATGTACTGTCCTATGGAGAGGGGAAGAGAGGCAGGAGGGTGCATGTACTGTCCTATGGAGAGGGGGAGAGGCAGGAGGCTGCATGTACTGTCCTATGGAGAGGGAAGGAGAGGCAGGAGGGTGCATGTACTGTCCTATAGAGAGGGAAGGAGAGGCAGGAGGCTGCATGTACTGTCCTATGGAGAGGGGAGGAGAGGGGAGGCTGTATGTACTGTCCTATGGAGAGAGGAGGCAGGAGGCTGCATGTACTGTCCTATGGAGAGGGGAGGAGAGGCAGGAGGCTGTATGTACTGTCCTATGGAAAGAGGAGGCAGGAGGCTGCATGTACTGTCCTATGGAGAGGGGGAGAGGCAGGAGGCTGCATGTACTGTCCTATGGAGAGGGGGAGGGGCAGGAGGCTGCATGTACTGTCCTATGGAGAGGGGGGGGGGGAGAGGCAGGAGGCTGTATGTACTGTCCTATGGAAAGAGGAGGCAGGAGGCTGCATGTACTGTCCTATGGAGAGGGGGAGAGGCAGGAGGCTGCATGTACTGTCCTATGGAGAGGGGGGGAGAGGCAGGAGGGTGCATGTACTGTCCTATGGATAGGGGAGGAGAGGCAGGAGGCTGTATGTACTGTCCTATGGAGAGAGGAGGCAGGAGGCTGCATGTACTGTCCTATGGAGAGGCAGGAGGCTGCATGTACTGTCCTATGGAGAGGGGGGGAGAGGCAGGAGGGTGCATGTACTGTCCTATGGAGAGGGGAGGAGAGGCAGGAGGGTGCATGCACTGTCCTATGGAAAGGGGGAGAGGCAGGAGGGTGGGTGCATGTACTGTCCTATGGAGAAGGTAGGAGAAGCAGGAGGGTGGGTGCATGTACTGTCCTATGGAGAGGGGAGGAGAGGCAGGAGGGTGCATGCACTGTCCTATAAAGAAGGGAGGAGAAGCAGGAGGGTGCATGTACTGTCCTATGGAGAGGGGAGGAGAGGCAGGAGGCTGAATGTACTGTCCTATGGAGAGGCAGGAGGCTGCATGTACTGTCCTATGGAGAGGAGAGGCAGGAGGCTGCATGTACTGTCCTATGGAGAGGGGAAGAGAGGCAGGAGGGTGCATGTACTTTCCTATGGAGAGGGGGAAAGGCAGGAGGCTGCATGTACTGTCCTATGGAGAGGGGAAGAGAGGCAGGAGGGTGCATGTACTGTCCTATGGAGAGGGGAGGAGAAGCAGGAGGCTGCATGTACTGTCCTATGTCGAGCGGAGGCGAGGCAGGAGGCTGCATGTACTGTCGTATGGAGAGGGGCAATCGGAAGGTGGCTCCCCCAGGACCGCCTAATGACAATTGGCATCAAGTCATGGGGGAGGAAATTACGCTGAATGATGGAGCAGAGTTTTGAGATCAGCCTGAGTGCCAGCCGCAGTCGCAGGAGGCAGGCGGTTACACATAAAAAAAAAAAAAAAAGTTTATTTACAAGTACAGCCCTGTTCTGTAAAGGGGACAGCTTTGCCACTGAGCTGTCCCCTCGAGTGTGCCACAAGAAAATCCCTCTTGTAGGCTGATGCCTATGAGAGGTGATAAGCTCTGATTGGCTCTGGATTGGGGGGGAGGGGGTGAAGAATTATTTAAATAAAATGTGATTTTATTACAAAAAAAAACAAAAAAACAATACACGTGTACTCTGTAATACACGTGTAAATTTTGAGATAGATAGATAGATAGATATAAAATTTGGTAGGACATTAGATTATGGTAGGGAATAGATTGTGAGCACTTCTGAGGACAGACCCCAACAGGGAGATGTCCACATGCGGCGCACGATTTCCCCACAAAATGCAACCAGATTATTGGCAGATTCTTCACAAAATACAACCAGATTGTCGCCACATTTCCCCACAAAATGCAACCAGATTGTCGGCAGATTCTCCACAAAATGCAACCAGATTGTCGGCAGCTTCTCCACAAAATGCAACCAGATTGTCAGCAGATTCTCCACAAAATGCAACCAGATTGTCAGCAGATTTCCCCACAAAATGCAGCGAGCGGGAATCACTCACCAAGAATCAGAGAGCTCTGCGTGCCGCTGCTGGTCTGGTCTTCTGCACTGCCAAGTCCAATCACGCTCTCACAGGAAGTACAATGAGAGCGTGATTGGACAGTGTCAGTGCAGAAGACCAGACCCAGCAGCACGCAGGTATATAGCTCTCTGTAAGCCATTCCCTGCTGCTGCCGCTGGCTGCAATTCTGGAGGGGGGAGCGCGGAAGGGGGGCCCTAGGTGAGGAAGGGGGCTTCCCCCTCCCCGCTGCTCTGTGCCACTTTCCCCCCTTTCCTGTGCCCCCCTCCTTTTCAGCACTGGGCGGGCCCCCCCCCCCCCCACACATACTTTATATATATGCATACATACATACATACATACTCTATATACGTACAGCATACACACACACACATGCTCTGTATATACACACGCAGATCACGTCACACACACACACACACTATATACATACACACACGCTCTGTATACATATATACACACATACTCTATATACATACATACATACATACTCTATATACATATGTGTAGAGAAGAACCGAGAGCCAAAATATAGTGTAGTAGGTTGTGAAAATGGAAAAATAAAGCAGAGTACAATATTATACTCACAAACATGGGTTACCTCCAGGTAACCACTGTATAAGCAGGTGAGGAGATTAGCCTGTCCTCACTCAGGATTAAGAAGTCGCTCTCTGTAGACAGGAAAAAGATGGGGTATCCCCCTCCACCAAAGGTGGATATTCAATATACCAAGGACAGAGGCGCCAAAAGAATAAAACCAATATTTAAAAGTTTTAAAAATTGCTATGGAGGCAGTGGTGGACTTACCTCCAGCAAGTAGACACAACAGACTGTGTGTTTAGAACAAGTTAAATTTATTGGTACACTCCGGGGGGCAGTCGCAACGCGTTTCGCAGGCAAAGCCCGCTTCCTCAGGCAATAGTGAACGGAGTACACAACTGTGGACAAGAGGCATAGTTGGTGTATATTCCCAGACGTATACATAGACAAATATAATAAAATAAACAGAGCAGTTGTAATGTGTACACAGTAGGTAGAATAAATCAATCAATAAATAAATAAATGGTGTCATCCGTGTAGTGTAGCAAACATGGGGTAGGATGAAATGGACATATCTAAATATATACATATGTACCTACATGTATATACACGCATATACTAGTAAACATGGTACCCAATGTTGGTATGGGTAGGGGAGCGGGGTATGCTGTGAAAGGTTAAGAGGTGGAGGATATAGGGGGACCAGCCGATTTTTAAGTGTTTCTAGGGAAAAAAAGGGGTTAGGAATAGTGGTCACATGTAGTTTAAAAGAGCAAGTACAGGTGACTAGCGTTTTTAGAGGTGAAATGGTATGGGATATGTGGGAAAGGTGGGGAGAGGTTTTTTTTTAAAATAACTTACTGTGAGGTGCGGGGGGGAGACAAGAAGAGGGGAGGGATATGTTAAATCAGTGTATGGTCCGTGCAGGGCTCAGCTTAAGATGGTAGGGACAGTGCTGGGCATCATTACATTCGTCTAAACAAGAGTGGTGAAACAAAATCCACTTACCAGCATTAGGTCCGGGTAACACCTGGCACCTCGTTATCATGGTGTCCCGGACCTGCTGTTTAAATATGGCTCCATGATGTGTCTGAGCCTATCAGAGGGCGGAGGGGCGGTTCCTACTTTTCGCCTCACTCGTGCGTCCAAAAAAACGACCCTCTAGTATGGTCGACCTGCGGGCGCTGTGTCTGGCCGCCATGCTTAGGGCGGGGACCTCCGGGCGGCGAGAGTTAGCGTGTGACGTCATGCGTATATCATGCGCATGCGCCTGATGTCATTTCGGCCATATTTGAAACTGGAAAGATGGCCGGTGCGGCGGCTCTAACTGCTGTTAGAATAGTGAAGGGGGTTTTTTGTATCAAAGGGTGATTGAATCAATTATTTGTGCCCATTTCAAATTAAAATTAAAAAATATATGTGTGGATTTTTATATTTATTTATTTTGATGGCCTTACGGGGCCTTGTGTTTAACATGTATCTTATGGAATTGAAGTGGAGTTATGATGCCATCTAGTGGGTGGTTTTAGGAAGCTGAATTTTTTTATAAAACCTGCTTCTATTTACATCCAATAGGCACAGTTGTGCATATAAAATGTATATAAACTGTATATGTATAAATCTTATATAAAGTAGATTTATATATAATATAATATATATAAGATTTAAAATTCAGCTTCCTAAAACCACCCACTAGATGGCATCATAACTCCACTTCAATTCCATAAGATACATGTTAAACACAAGGCCCCGTAAGGCCATCAAAATAAATAAATATAAAAATCCACACATATATTTTTTAATTTTAATTTGAAATGGGCACAAATAATTGATTCAATCACCCTTTGATACAAAAAACCCCCTTCACTATTCTAACAGCAGTTAGAGCCGCCGCACCGGCCATCTTTCCAGTTTCAAATATGGCCGAAATGACATCAGGCGCATGCGCATGATATACGCATGACGTCACACGCTAACTCTCGCCGCCCGGAGGTCCCCGCCCTAAGCATGGCGGCCAGACACAGCGCCCGCAGGTCGACCATACTAGAGGGTCGTTTTTTTGGACGCACGAGTGAGGCGAAAAGTAGGTACCGCCCCTCCGCCCTCTGATAGGCTCAGACACATCATGGAGCCATATTTAAACAGCAGGTCCGGGACACCATGATAACGAGGCGCCAGGTGTTACCCGGACCTAATGCTGGTAAGTGGATTTTGTTTCACCACTCTTGTTTAGACGAATGTAATGATGCCCAGCACTGTCCCTACCATCTTAAGCTGAGCCCTGCACGGACCATACACTGATTTAACATATCCCTCCCCTCTTCTTGTCTCCCCCCCGCACCTCACAGTAAGTTATTTTAAAAAAAACCCTCTCCCCACCTTTCCCACATATCCCATACCATTTCACCTCTAAAAACGCTAGTCACCTGTACTTGCTCTTTTAAACTACATGTGACCACTATTCCTAACCCCTTTTTTTTCCCTAGAAACACTTAAAAATCGGCTGGTCCCCCTATATCCTCCACCTCTTAACCTTTCACAGCATACCCCGCTCCCCTACCCATACCAACATTGGGTACCATGTTTACTAGTATATGCGTGTATATACATGTAGGTACATATGTATATATTTAGATATGTCCATTTCATCCTACCCCATGTTTGCTACACTACACGGATGACACCATTTATTGATTGATTTATTCTACCTACTGTGTACACATTACAACTGCTCTGTTTATTTTATTATATTTGTCTATGTATACGTCTGGGAATATACACCAACTATGCCTCTTGTCCACAGTTGTGTACTCCGTTCACTATTGCCTGAGGAAGCGGGCTTTGCCAGCGAAACGCGTTGCGACTGCCCCCCGGAGTGTACCAATAAATTTAACTTGTTCTAAACACACAGTCTGTTGTGTCTACTTGCTGGAGGTAAGTCCACCACTGCCTCCATAGCAATTTTTAAAACTTTTAAATATTGGTTTTATTCTTTTGGCGCCTCTGTCCTTGGTATACTCTATATACAGTACATACACACATACATACATACACGCTCTATATATATATACACACATACATACATACACGCTCTATATATACACACGCAGATCACATCACACACACACACTATATACATACACACAGATGCTCTGTATACATATATACACACACATACTCTATATACATACACGCTCTATATATACACACGCGCGCACACACACACACACACTATATACATACATACACACATACTCTATATACATACACGCTCTATATATACACACGCGCGCACACACACACACTATATACATACATACACATATACTCTATATACATACATGCTCTACACACACACACACACACACACACACACACACACACACACACACACACACACACACACACTATATACATACACACACACACACACACAATATACATACACACACTATATACATATACACACACTATATACATATACACACACACACTATATACATATACACACACACAATATATACATATACACACACTATATACATATACACACACACTATATACATATACACACACACTATATACATATACACACACACTATATACATATACACACACACACACTATATACATATACACACACACACACACACACACTATATACATATACACACACACACACACACACACAATATACATACACACACTATATACATATACACACACACTATATACATATACACACACACACACTATATACATATACACACACACACACACTATATACATATACACACACACACACTATATACATATACACACACACACACTATATACATATACACACACACACACACTATATACATATACACACACACACACTATATACATATACACACACACACACTAAATACATACACACATGCTTTGTATACACACACTCTATACATACACATCACATCACACAAATGCCATACATATATGCACACACTACATCCATTCCATACAAACACGGCAGTGTCAGCACCTCTCCAATACTAGCAGCATCTCCTGTGACAGCTGCAGCTCCGAGTGTCTGTGTTTGTCTTCTACACTCCTGCTGTCCCTGCGAGCCAGGGAGGAGGAAGAGGAGGAGGAGCTGGACATTTCCTCTGCACACTGAAGTCTTTCAGTGTAATCAGCTCCGCAGACGGCTGTGACAGGGAGCTGAGCATCAAAAGCAGGAAGGAGGGGGAGAGCTGGCTGTAGCCTCATCAGCTGATCCCTACTAACGTTCCGCATTAGCCTCCGCAAACAGTCTTGTAACAGTCCTCCGGCAACTACAGATGACGTTGGTGACATCTCTGTATTGCCAATCAGAGCGGTGCAGAGGCGTGGCTGGGGAAACGTGAGGGGCAGAGAGAGCAGCCAATCAGGCTGCACTACTACATAAAGGGGAGGAATATGAAATGAAGGGGAGGCACAGGGAGGAGAAGAGGAAAACAAAAGCCGCCCAGCATTTACTGCTGCGGCTCTTCGTACGAATTAGGAGCTGGGAGGCAATGATTTGTAAATGATATTAATGTAAAAATGTGAATGCTTTTTTAATGTGCCAGTGCCTTTTTAGCATGTTTTTAGGCTTGATTAAAGAGGGATATAGAAAACTATTTTTTAAATTCACGCCTAGCAGTTACTCTTTAACCTCCCTGGCGGTTTAATTATTTTGCCAGGGAGGCTGCGGGAGGGTTTTTTTTAAATTAAAAAAAAAATATTTCATGCAGCCAACTAAAAGTTGGCTGCATGAAAGCCCACTAGAGGGCGCTCCGGAAGCGTACTTTCGATCGCCTCCGGCAATCGAAAGTAACAAGATAGGCCGCAATGAGCGGCCTATCTTGTTTTGCTTTCCTCGTCGCCATGGCGACGTGCGGAGTGACGTCATGGACGTCAGTCGACGTCCTGACGTCAGAGCCGCCCGATCCAGCCCCTAGCGCCGGCCGGAACTGTTTGTTCCGGCTGCGCTGGGCTCGGGCGGCTGGGGGGACCCTCTTTCGCCGCTGCACGCGGCGGATCGCCGCGGAGCGGCGGCGATCGGGCAGCACACGCGGCTGGCAAAGTGCCGGCTGCGTGTGCTGCTTTTTTCAGAACTCAAATCGGCCCAGCAGGGCCTGAGCGGCGACCTCCGGCGGCATACCCCGAGCTCAGCTCGGGATTACCGCCAAGGAGGTTAAGACAGCTCTGCAGAGCCCCCTACAGAGGCTCCCTATGCTAGATGATCTTTTCTATTTGGTAAGTGCTCTGACTCTCATTCCTTCAGACCACCTAACGCTCCCCCTGCTGTTCACCCACCATACTCAAACTTAGCACAATGAAATACTGTGTCTTTTCTTTTAGCCTATTTGTGACCAGTCTATTTTTTAAAGAGCAACTAGCGCTGTGATCGAATAGCTTATGTAGCTGTGAGATACCACCTTAGTTTGACTTATATGTATATTTATATTCAATAGCTGGCCAAGTCCTAATTGTTATTTGTGTTTATACAAATTTATATTATGATTTTATGAGCGATATACTTTTACTATGGATTCTCAATATTACCAACAATGTTGATACTTATTATTTATTTTTATAAAGCAGCGACTATTATTATTATTATTATAATTATTATTGAATTTACTCCCTGGTTCGCGGGGCGGTGCGGGCTGCTTGGCGTGGGTGTGCTGGGCGGTTGGCATGTGGGGTGCCGTTCGCGGGTTTTTGCGCGTGCGGGGTGCCGTGGTTCGCGTGGTTGCGGGCTTTTGTGCGCGCGGTTTGCCGTGATGGCGGGGCGCGCGCGGGGGTCCGCGATCGCGCGGGTCGTGGCGTTTTGCGCGTGCGGGGGTCCGCGGGCGGCGTTTCGCGTGCTGGCTGTTTTGGCGCGCCCGTGCTGGACGGTTTGCACCGCTTTGTGAATCAGGCCCATTAAGTTTTCCTCCTTTATTGCGATTAGTATCTTTACTGCTAACGATTATCACCAGTATTACTCTTTCTTACATAATAATAATTTATAAAAAAACATTATGTATGTACAAAAACGCATCTAAAAATTTGATCAATATGATATGATGCAATGTTTATGATCTTGGTAGAACATTTTTTACTATTATGTTTGGTATACATGTACAAGTATATTGAGGAGTTCTTGTTGCTATTGTAGGCACTTTTACTGGCCTGATGAAGCGGGCTGAGACCCGCGAAACGCGTTGCCTGTGCTAATAAAAATCCCTTGTATTAACTACAGAGGTTTCGTCATTGAGGTAAGCTACCTCATATCACTTTTCGATTTTAAGCTGATTTTAGATGCTTTTATTACATCAGGGCACCTCTTTCCCTTTTACGTACAGTAATACCATGGTCAGTAAACCATTTACCAGTGGTTTTGGCACTGTGAGCAGGTGCCAGGTTGTGCTGAAAAATAAAATCTTCATCTCCATAAAGCTTTTCAGCAGATGGAAGCATGAAGTGCTCCAAAATCTCCTGTTAGCTCGCTGCATTGACCCTGCCCTTGATAAAACACAGTGGACCAACACCAGCAGCTGACGTGGCACCCCAGACCATCACTGACTGTGGGTACTTGACACTGGACTTCAGGCATTTTGGCATTTCCCTCTCCCCAGTCTTCCTCCAGACTCTGGCACCTTGATTTCCAAATGACATGTAAAAGTTGCTTTCATCCGAAAAAAGTACTTTGGACCACTGAGCAACAGTCCAGTGGTGCTTCTCTGTAGCCCAGGTCAGGCGCTTCTGCCGCTGTTTCTGGTTCAAAAGTGGGTTCATGCTTCCATCTGCTGAAAAGCTTTATGGAGATGAAGATTTCATTTTTCAGCACGACCTGGCACCTGCTCACAGTGCCAAAACCACTGGTAAATGGTTTACTGACCATGGTATTACTGTGCTCAATTGGGCTGCCAACTCTCCTGACCTGAACCCCATAGAGAATCTGTGGGATAGTGTGAAGAGAAAGTTGAGAGACGCAAGACCCAACACTCTGGATGAGCTTAAGGCCGCTATCGAAGCATTCTGGGCCTCCATAACACCTGATCAGTGCCACAGGCTGATTGCCTCCATGCCACGCCGCACTGAAGCAGTCATTTCTGCAAAAGGTTTCCCGACCAAGTATTGAGTGCATAACTGAACATAATTATTTGAAGGTTGACTTTTTTTGTTTTAAAAACACTTTTCTTTTATTGGTCGGATGAAATATGCAATTTTTTTGAGATATGAATTTGGGATTTTCATGAGATGTATGCCAAAATCATCAAAATAAAACAATAAAAAGCTTGAACTACTTCAGTTGTGTGTATTTGAATCTAAAATATATGAAAGTCTAATGTTTATCAGTACATTACAGAAAATAATGAACTCTATCACAATATGCTAATTTTTTGAGAAGATCCTATATATATATATATATATATATATATATATATATATATATATATATATATATATATATATATATATATATATATATATATATATATATATATATATATATATAATACATCAATTAAAAAAAATTTGGGAAGTGAAATTTTTAACATTAATCTTTTTTAAATATAGCTAAAGGTTCTAGCGCCCGCTAATTTAACGGGCTTTATATCTAGTCAATATATAATCATCTTTATTCACAACATAGTATAAAAACACTTAAAAACAATAAGGATAACCATGCATGGAAACAAACCAATACGTATACATAATCAATACACAACAGGAGCTGGTTGCCTGGCACTCAGTAATGGGGGGATAGAAAAGTCCTCTGCACCTTTAAGTAACGCCTCCGACCTGGTCCACTTCACTGCTTTAAATATGTGAGGAAGCGTGCTTCCAGGCTAATTCAAACAACAACGAATTCACAGAACATACAAGACAGTCCGTGCACAGCTTCCTGTGTTCACATTTATTTTCTCATGATTTTTTCGCCAGCAGGCAAGTAAACATAGGTCACATTTCAGTAATCATATATACAGTAGATCGATCTGACCTGTGTGGAAGACGGGTGCGGGAGGGTGACCAGGGGATGAGAGGACGGCGCAACAGTCGTTTCGCGCCGGTGTGGCACTTGTTCACGTGCGTTATTCGTGAACGTGCGTTAATGAAGGGGGCACACTGGACGTGGAGATACGAGAATCAGGGAGCGACAGTAATTCCTCCCTGGATTATCCACTTATAAGTCAAGGTGTATCAGAAGGTCGCGCTGGAGCAAGTACAATATTCGACCACAGCGCTAGTCCTGCACCAGTCAACCGGGAGTTAGTGACCAGGGTGCTGGAATTGAGATTGGGAGGCCTTTGCGAGAAGGAGACAAAGCTCTTTTGGACTGCCACCACTCTCAACAAATATAGGGAGGCAGGTTACATTGCTCGGGGTTTCAGATCCTACAGAGAACCCTCAGCATATCAGGAGGACAAGCAATTTGTGGAGAGATGGGAGATGACCCACCTGAACTATATGTAGAACTCTGCAAGAGATTGTATGAGAACGGACCATTGCAGAACACAACAAGGTATCAGGGGAGCTGCAGGAGACTAGGGAGCAGTTGCAGGAGGCCACAAATGAGGAAACTTTTGAGGCGATCATTACCAAGATCGAGAAGAAGATTCTGCCAAGGAGGCACTCCTAACAAAGGGGGTCCCCCCCAAGAAAGGGAGAGGGTACTGGACAACGGACTCAGGGTCAGACTCAGAGGATGAGAAAAGTGTGAAACGTCCAAAGCCTAAACAGCTTAGGAAGAAGGGACAAAGGGGTAACCCAGATTCCAAACCCAAGCAGCCAACTCCCAAACCATGTGCCTCGACCCCTTTAGGAAACTAGTCCGCCGAGGAGGCAGAGGGCGGAACAAGCCTGGAAAGGACAGTGACCTGGGACTCTCCAGTGGCGGTCAGGGGCGCTCATGGGAACACCAGCACAAAGAAGAGACGGACCAGGGAGTAGTAGAGGGAGGGAGGGGGGTCATGTGGGGGAACTACAGGTGGTCAATCTTACCGGGGAAACCATCCCCGAGGCATGCCTAACCCTCCTCAAAAAGGGTTTAGGCTTTTCACCAACTAGGGACTTTGACTTTGTGGACTTTTTTGTGGATCTCTACAAGACGACCAGGAAAATGATGCTTAACCAGCTATACCGGGATGACAATGCGGGGCTCCAAGGACAGAGCGAAGGAGGCCCTGCACTAGCGGCAGTCCCAGAGTCCACTTTAGGGTTCAGTCCCATGGTGGACTGGGATCTGGCCGAGATGGAGGCACTCCGGATACTGGAGGAGCTGTGGGAGGAGGGTGGAGACTGTTCTATGGATGAGGAGGACCCCTCTAGCTTGTGCCTTAGTCTGGGTAACCCTGGGGCCTTCCGGGCGTGTAGGTCCACTCGGGCGGTGCCAGTCCCCCCTGGTTCGCCAATAGACCAATTTTTCCACCAGGTCGCGGACGAAATGAAGGCCCTTTGCTACAACAAGGCGCCGGATAACCTAAGTAGCACAGAAAGGATGGCCGTTAAATGGCTTAAACAACGTCGCGACCTGGTGGTGAAACAGGCGGACAAGGGGGGAAATGTAGTAATCATGTCAGGTGAGGCCTACACACGGGAGGCATACAGGCAGTTGGAAAACAGAGATTTTTATGAGCGCCTGGATCGCAATCCGACCACAAAATACCAGTCAACTCTCCGCACTTTATTGAGGCGGGGGGTGGAACTGGGGTACATGCCACAGAGGTTAGCTACAGATTTGTTGCCCGTGTCCCCCCGGTACCCTGTGTGGTACCATCTTCCCAAATTGCATAAATCGATGGAGAGCCCTCCGGGGAGGCCCATAGTCTCTGGATGCGGGTCTCTCATGGAACGGCTCTCCCGTTTTTTGGACCATCTGTTGCGCCCACTCCTCGCGGGGGTTTCAACCTATCTGGCAGACACGTTGGACGCAATCAATGTTGCCGAAAACGTGGTGTGGCGACCTGGGGTACAGGCTTGCCACAATTGATGTAGAGAGTCTCTACAGCCGTATACCCCACGAGGAAGGCATAAAGGCAGTCCGTCGGTTCCTTGATAGGACCAACAAAGACACGGGACACAAAGATTACCTGTGTGAGTGTCTTAGGTTTGTCCTAACGCACAATGCGTTTATGTTCGATGGAAGGTGGTACCACCAGACTTCCGGGACGGCCATGGGAACCTCTGTGGCATGTACCTACGCTGGGCTCTTTTTAGGAGCCTGGAAGGAGGACTATGTGTTAAGTCCTTCCAACCCCTTTCGAGGGAACATCAAAGTGTGGTCGCGTTATGTGGACGATGTGCTGGTCGTGTGGCGGGGGAGCCTTGAGGAGTTTGGGGGGTTCATAGAGCACCTCAATGTCAATAAGATTAACATGCGTTTTACGTCAGAGATCAGCTATAGGGGCGTATGTTTTCTGGATTTATTGATCAAACCAGATGGAGCTAAATTGATTTGTGAAGGCTTTAGGAAATCTACAGCGGTCAATTCATTACTGCATAAAAGCAGCTATCACCCTGATCATGTTACGTCATCCCTGCCATACGGCCAGTACCTACGTCTCAGGCGCAACAACACTAACCCAGATACATTTGAGATGCAGGCGAGAGAGCTCACTGCCCGCTTGCGGGCAAGGGATTATGATCAAGTTGCCCTTGAGGCAGCAATGGAAAGGGCTAGGTGGAAAGACAGATCCACCCTTCTGGTCAGACAGTCTAAACCTGATAAAGGTGGCTCTCTCACATGCACTTTTGATTACACACCTATGACCAGAAAGTTATCTCAGGTCATAAAAAATAATTGGTCACTCATAACTAGGGACCCTGCATTGCAAAAGATTTTCCCTGACCCCCCATGAGTGGTTTACAGGAGAGCCCCGACCCTAGGTGATATCCTGACGCGGAGTGAATATCGCTCCACTACGCCATCTAACTGGTTGACCACCAGACGTCCCAAGGGGAACCACAGATGCGGCAAGTGCAAACACTGTCCGCAGATGTTGGAAGGTACGTACCTCAGAATGGGGGGGGGGGGGGTACAGTGGGAGGTGAGGGCTTTCATAACCTGCCAGACAAGATTTGTCTCTTATGTCATTTTTTGTCCGTCAGTTCTATTATGTAGGTAAAACAACCCGATCCCTGAGGGAGAGAGTGGGGGAGCACTTCAAGTCCATCAAGTCTGGGAGGGGGTGCCCTCGCTTAATTGACCATGTCAGAGAGGCCCATGGGGGCAAGTCCAAGTGTTTGAAATTTGCGGGACTTCTACATGTTACAAACCCCAGAAGGGGAGGTAACAGGGATCAAGCGTTAACTCGACGAGAATCTCGCGTGATTCTGCGCACGAAGGCAACGGGGCCTTTAGGCCTCAATGACAGGTTGGAACTATCCTGTTTCCTTGATCCTTAGCGTTCAGGGCTTCTCCCATCCCTAGGCTTGGGTGTGGACATGGGAGTGTTCCTCTTTTCTCCCCCCCCCTCTCTCCTGCACCTTTGGGAATGGCTCCTCCTCTTTTACTTTTCCCCCTTTGATCATATTCTTCTCCTTATCCGAAGAGCTTCTTTTTCTTTTCATTTCCTGATGGACTCCTCTACTCTATGTCTCCCTATATATGCTCTCCTCTGTCTCCCTTCCATTAATGGACATCCCAGGTTTGGGGGACTTTGGACCTCAGCTCACGGGCATTTGCCTGGAGCGGTGGTGCATAAGGGTGTGCTGGGGGACAGGTGCAGTCTATAATGGATGGCGATGTGACAGATGATGTCACCAGAATTCTGGTGGCAATGTTCACATTTTGCCCTGGGGGAAAAGTGGATACCACGGGAGGGAGATTTTTCTGCCCTGTTGGTTGTCCTTTCCCTCCCCCGGAGCAAGACCATTCCATTTATGCACTGTCATGCCCAGCATGCCCCTAGCTGGTCCCTGGTCAAACTCTATTGGACGTCGATTGTGCCATTTACTCTTTGGAGCTCTTTCCCTTTGTAATGTAATGTTTCTCCCCTATGCCCCCTTTAGTGGGCTTTGTGGGAGCACCCCTCCTCCCCATTTTGATTCTTAGTATAATATCCTGGATGATGTCCAAGTCGGGACTAATGGTGGTCGGCCGAGAAAAAGAATATGAGAGTGGGTGGGTATAATAAGGTCCCAACCTAGAGACTTGTCTCTAGGCTTCTGTTTCCTTCTCTCTTCCTTCCCTCCCACCTCACAGTGTTAGGCCCTGGGACTAACGCACGTGAGCAAGCGCCACACCGGCGCGAAACGGCTGTTGCGCCGTCCTCTCATCCCCTGGTCACCCTCCCGCACCCGTCTTCCACACAGGTCAGATCGATCTACTGTATATATGATTACTGAAATGTGACATATGTTTACTTGCCTGCTGGCGAAAAAATCATGAGAAAATAAATGTGAACACAGGAAGCTGTGCACGGACTGTCTTGTATGTTCTGTATATACATAATCAACAATGTGCTGAATTTCCCGGATGTGTGTGGCCACACACTCTGAGGTTATGCAGATTACGCCTCCTTTGGCCCGCCCACCTAGGTCCTTTCTTTGAAAAGCCGAGCACACTTACTGATTTGCTATCATTTTTAGTATGTGGAGTGGAAACACATGTATTTGTTGATTATGTACAGTATATGTATTAGCTTGTTTTCATGCATGGTTATCCTTATTGTTTTTAAGTGTTTTTATACTATTTTGTGAATAAAGATGATTATATATTTATTCATATGAGTGGTGCGGTCTATTTAGGGAACTACTGTTCTTTGTATGTTTACATTTTGGTTTATGAGTTCCTTTCTGCACACTCATTTTGGATTACCCAAATATTTTAGGGTGTGGCTGATGGTGCTTGCCCCTTGTGTGTTTTATTAATTATTGGGTGACTGTGTGTCAAAGTTACAAAAAGTGGGTGGAGCCTAAATCAAATTTCACTGGGAAAATATAAAGTGCAGCCATTCTTACACTGTTATTGGCAGGGCTCTCAAACTTTACTCAGTTGGTCACTGGGTGACTGAGATTAATATTCAGGGAAGTGGGTGGAGCCTACAATAGCCAATCAAAATTCATCTGTTGATTTTCAAGGGGAATATTTAAACTGCTGCCATTCTTACAATCTTAATGGCAGAGGCCTCAAAACTGGTTTAGTCGGTCATTGGGTGACTGGGGTTCACATTCTGAAAAGGGGGCAGAGCCACAAAGAGCCAATCAGATTTGTTTCATTTCAGTGGGAAAATTTTAATTATTGACGCCAAGGACCACATAGCTCACAAACTTGGTCATTAACCTCCTTGCCGGTCTAAAAAATCCGGCAAGGAGGCAGCGCCGCACATTTTTTTTTTTTTTTTTTTTAAAATCATGTAGCGAGCCAAGGGCTCGCTACATGATAGCCGCTAAGCGGCGGCATCCCCCCACCCACTCCGATCGCCTTCGGCGATCAGAGTATGCAGGGAATCCCGTTGAGAACGGGATTTCCTGCAGGGCTTCCCCGGTCGCCATGGCGACGGGGCGGGATGACGTCACCGACGTCATGGACGTCGGGACGTCATAGGGAATCCCGATCCGCCCCTCAACGCTGCCTGGCACTGATTGGCCAGGCAGCGCAGGGCTCTGGGGCGGGGGGGAGTGACTCGGCGCGGCGGATTGCGGCGGATCGGCGGTGAGCGGCGGCGATCGGAAGTTACAAGCAGCTAGCAAAGTGCTAGCTGCTTGTAACAAAAAAAAATTATGCAAATCGGCCCAGCGGGGCCTGAGATATCCTCCTGCGCAGGTTACCCCGAGCTGAGCTCGGGATAACCGGCAAGGAGGTTAAATGACTGTGTTTCACTGTTAGAAAAAGTGGGCAGAGCCAACAACTACATTTTTTACATGAGAAAATATAATCTGCAGCCATTCTTACACTGTTAATGGCAGGGTTCTCCACAGTTGGCCACTGGGTGACTGGGATTAATATTCAGGAAAGTGGGTGGAGCATACAACAGCCATTCAAAATTCAGCTATTGATTTTCAAGGGGAATATTTACATTGCTGCCATTCTTACACTGTTAATGGAAGAGGTCTCAAATCTGGTACAGTCTGTCATTGGGTGACAGGTGTCCAAATTCTGGAAAGAGGCAGAGCCACAGCCATATTTTTTTTATTTCAATGGGGAAATATAAATTATTGATACCAAGGACCACAAAGCTCACAAACTTGGTCATTGACTGTGTGTTAGGTTTAGAAAAAGTTGGCAGAGTCAACAGCAGCCAAATACATACCCGGGCAACGCCGGGTTCATCAGCTAGTTATACATAATTTTAGATTCTCCCTTTCTGGTCAATCAGATATTCACCTACAGATTTGCAAAGCTTTGCACTTGTGACAGTTTCGCAAAAAGTTTTACAAATTTGCTTTTGACTCAGTCGTCAGGCAAGGATCGGGACACTGCGTGTCCAAGGCTTTACAGATGTATTGCTAGCCTCCTGCATTTAAACAATGTACACTTACAAATGCTTAGTAAGCACATATTGTGTATTCTTTCGCAAGCGATGTAAGCATATGGTATTGTATGCTGCATACTATCCACTAACTTGCACAATGTCGAAAGGCACCAATTTGATCAGAACATGTAGCATTTTTACTACCTTATGTTATTAGATGATAAGCTTAGTCCAAATTTAATTTATAAATTAAATGTATTTTATAACTATGAAACATTGACCAATAATTATGTTTTTCCAGATGCTGTTTTTGCTGGTGCAATGCCAACAATGGCAAGTGTTAAGCTGTCAACAGGACGTGCCATAGTTAATCACCCACATTATGAAGATGCTGGTTTACGGTGAGTTTTGTGGATGTTTATGATGAAGAATGCGGACTATGTCACTTCATTAAGTGAATGAAGTATGTTCTGGTTTTAGTTTACTGCATTAAATGAGCATCATGCTTGATACAGTGTCCACTAGAGGTTATGCTGGAAGCACACATAGGTGTGTTTGTTTGTGATGACAGATGTTTCAAACGCATTTAAACTGACAATCCATGTTAACCCCTTCAGTAGTTCTACTCCTGCGCAGTACAGCGAGGACAACGTGGCGGTGATTGACAGCGGCGCTTGCGCAGATGTAGTACGAGGCCGACCCTGAGGTCGGCCTCAGTACCGGCGGGGATACCGGGCGAGCGGAGCTACGTCTTGGGACATGTCGCCGGAAACGAGCTGGAGGAAGTCACTGGTAAGTAGATTGGGTAGGGGGCCTTACAGCCTGATGAGTCCTTTAAGGACCATAAACTGCTGAGACCAGAAACCGGCGCCAAAGGAATGACTGCATATACCCGTCACTATCACCATCCATGCCGCATGCCCGTCATCTCAGGCCACCCACTCTGCCAACTCTATTACGACAGAACTCTATGAGACGGTCAGGAGCCACTTTCATTGGCTCCTGACCGTGTGATTAATGTAAACCAATGGGAGTTGCTTACATTGATGACCGGGTCAGGAGCCAATGAAATCAGCTCCTGACCGGCTCACAGAGCTTGCTGTCATAGAGACAGCAGGGTGAGTGAGCTGTGGCAGGCAGAGAGTGACGCGATCAGCAAGAGTGACAAAAACGTGCGGCGTCGGTGAGGTGCATCAAAACAGGGTGTAAATTTCAATCACTGCCGCCTGGAAGAGATTAATCAAAGGGCTTTACCACATTTAAATGTTTGCTAAAGGACAACTGAAGTGAGACGCTGCATATTTATTTCCTTTTAAGCAATACCAGTTGCCTGGCTATCCTGCTTATCCTCTGCCTCTAATACTTTTAGCCATAGACCCTGAAAAGCATGCAGCAGATCAGGTGTTGCTGACATTATTGTCAGATCTGACCGGATTAGCTGCCTGCTTGTTTCTGGTGTTTTTCAGGCAGCAATGCAGCCAAATAGATCAGCAGAACAACCAGGCAACTGGTAATGTTTAAAAGGAAATAAATATGGTAGCCTTCATATACTTCTCACTTCAGTTGTGTTTTAAGGCCCCTTTTACACATGCCTGTTGTCCTGCATTAGGCTTCCCTGCTGCATCCCCACTGCAAGAGCGATGCAAGTCTGTGTAGACTTGCACACTTAACACGGTGTGAAGAGGTGCGCCTCATTCCCAACACAAAGTCCATAGCGCATTGCCGCATGATCCTTCTCTACTACATAGATATAAGGGAAGACACCGAGAGCCAAATATAGTGTAGTATGTACTGGAGTGTGGATATGAACAAGTAAGTATAATTTTAAATACTCACAAACAAGGTTTGCTGTCCAGGCAACCACTAGGTAGGCAGGCGGGGAGATTAAACCTGTCCCCACTCAGGATTAAGAAGTCGCTCTCTGCAGGATAGGAGAAAGGAGGATCCAAATCCCCTCCACCAGGGGTGGAATTCATAGAAATGCAGTAGTACAGAGGTGCCAGGAGAGTAAAATCAAATCTTTAAAATGTTTAAAATGAAGTAGGTCGTGGTGTACTTTCCTCTTCAATGCAGACACAAACAATTGCTGATTTAAACAACAAAAATAGGTTTATTTACATACTGCAAAAGGTGCAACGCATTTTGCAGGTATATCCTACTTCCTCAGGCTATACAAAGGAGCATATAACTCTAGACAGAGAAACTTGGCTTAAGAACCCATATGCATGACAATTTATGTTATAGTATAATGTCAGTTCTTTAAGGCAAAAAAAGGATGCAACATATAGTATTGAATTTAATTTTTTTAATATATAGAAAAGGGATAGAGAAGGGGCAGAAGCCCCTATGTGTTGATTAGTGTTCTTATGCTTTAAAGCAAGTTTCATTCGTGGGTGCACAGTGAGAGGGCATGGCAAAAAAATCTGCCGGCCAAGGGAAGCATTAAAGGGGTTCTTTCGCGAATTATGAAAAAAATAAAAAGTGGTTTATGCATAAACTATTAACATCTTTTTAAAATAGTGCAAAAAGTTTTTCAAAAAAATGAATGGTTTCCTCAAAGCAACATGTAATGTAAATGACAGACTGGGAGGCTAATCCATTTGATAGGGGTTTTTTTTTAACTTGCATTTCACAAACATAACTGCTGCCTAGTTTTCAGTTGAGTCATCTATTGCCATCAGTTGCAGTTACAGTGATAACGGCTGATCTCTGCATATTTTCTTCTTGTATTCACACACACAGAGAAAGGACCCACCCCCCTCCCTCCCCTCCCTGCAGGAATGGCTAAAGCACATGCCGATAACTATTCAGTGAGTACGTCAAATGTTTACATAGTTGCCCGGCAACCAGACGGCATCTGTGCAGAATAGTTTGTATCTTCTGCAAGCGAGCAGTTAACTCGCTTGCAGAAGATACGAACTATTCTGCACAGATGCCGTCTGGTTGCCGGGCAACTATGTAAACATTTGACGTACTCACTGAATAGTTATCGGCATGTGCTTTAGCCATTCCTGCAGGGAGGGGAGGGAGGGGTGTGTGTCCTTTCTCTGTGTGTGTGAATACAAGAAGAAAATATGCAGAGATCAGCCGTTATCACTGTAACTGCAACTGATGGCAATAGATTACTCAACTGAAAACGAGGCAGCAGTTATGTTTGTGAAATGCAAGTAAAAAAAAACACCCCTATCAAATGGATTAGCCTCCCAGTCCGACATCCGTCACTAATTACATTACATGTTGCTTTGAGGAAACCATTCATTTTGTTGAAAAACTTTTTACACTATTTTAGAAGGATCTTTAATAGTTTATGCATAAACCACTTTTTATTTTTTTTATCATTCGCGAAAGAACTCCTTTAAGTCATAGTGCTGAAAAGCATAAAGCGGACTAGAGGATGATTTAGGTGAAGGGATGAAGTGTAGTGTGGGGGCAGCTGCCTTAGAAAGCAAGGATGGAGAATTAGATTGTAATAGTGGAGATAATAATAAGGGTTACTCACCATTTAGCATCTGGTTCTGAGCTTAGCGTCTCTGTGTCAGGCTGTGCACGGCCGGCGCTTTTTATGTGAAGTTAATCCCTTAAAGAGGAACTGTAAACAGAAAAAAATGCTCTCAAGAATGTCCAGTAAAAATGCCTGGGACGAACCATTTTTACTCCTGGCAGAGTAACAGTTTTTTTTTTCTTCATTCCAGCAGTTGTAACTGTTCTACAGTAAAGGCTGTAACCACTTTTTTTTTTTTTTATTGACTGATGTCATCTGAAGGCACCCAATGCATGTGTGAAGAAAAGTGCAGTTAGAGAACTAGCTGAAGGAGGCTAAAAGTAGTTTGTCTGTATATACAAACAAAATTGAATGGTTGTTGTAAACCAATTTTAGTAAAGTAATTGTAGCATGGTAAATGAATGGAGAAAGGGGGGTTTATTGAGATGAGCAAGTAATAGAGGAGAATGCAGAGTGAAAGCAGTGGACCCTGCAGTGGACTGAGGATTGAGTGGCGGCGACAGCAATGTCAGTGGATGGTGAAGCGACGGGTAGCATCGCAGGTGTACCAGATGCTCAACAGCAGGCAATGTGAACAACGCAGTGCAGACACGTGAGCCTGAGCGGATACCCAGTGAATGGCGCCATTGTGCATCTCATCTAGTATGGCCTGAACATGAATCAACCCCAAGCTGGTGTTCCCGCACATTTTGTCTCATCAACCCCACCACCCAGTCACAGCATCATCTGAGAATATACACAATTCTCACATTTTACTTTAAAGAGCTCTAAAAGATGATTTCCACAAGTGACAGACACCTCATAACAACATAGACCTGCTGCTACACAGCCAGTCACTATACAGACAACAGAGACTCACTGCTGGGGTCGCATGTGCTGCTGCCCCAGCTGCTACTCCTGGCTCCTGTCCCAGCTGCTACTCCTGGATCCGGGTCTCACTATGCTGTCCCAGTTACTACTCCTGATCTTACTATGCTGTCTCAGCTGCTACTCCTGATCTCACTATGCTGTCCCAGCAGCTACTCCTGATGTCACTATTAGCCTTGCTCTCCACGGATTAAAGGGGAACTGAAGTAAGAGGTATACGGAGGCTGCCATATTTATTTCCTTTTAATCAATACCAGTTGCCTGGCAGCCCTGCTGGTCTATTTCTCTGTAGTAGTATCTGAATAACACCAGAAACAAGCATGCAGCTAGTCTTGTCAGATCTGACTTTAAAGTCTGAAACACCTGATCTGCTGCATGCTTGTTGAGGGGCTATGGCTAATAGCATTAGAGGCAGAGGATCAGCAGGATAACCAGGCAACTGGTATTGCTTAAAAGGAAATAAACATGGGAGCCTCCATATACCTCTCTTCAGTTGACCTTTAACTACGGTGGTTAGTCGTGATTCAAATTAGCTCTAATTTCCGCAGCTGAGCGGCTAGATGCGGCGGGGTTAATTACCCATATTGCCACTCTCAGCGTTTCAACGAGGTACAAGCGTCCAAATGGGTGTGTTGCAAGCCTTGCTATAGAGCACTTCTGATCTTCCGGCTTGAAGGAGGAAGTGTGCCATAGCGAGGCTTGCAACGCGTCCAATAGGGCGCTTGCACCGCGTTGAATCGCTGAGGGGAGAACGGCATTATGGGTAATTAACCCCGCCGCATCTAGCCGCTCAGCTGCGGCAATTAGAGCTAATTTGAATCACGAGTAACCACCATGGTTACTTTTGATTAATCCGTGGAGAGCAAGCCTGGTCACTATGCTGTCCTGTCCTCAGGCTGGGACTTGTCTGCACAGGAAAACTGAGAACCAATGTTATTCAAGTGGTTAGTGCACACTTGAATGTGTTTTCCCCATGTAGATAAAACTGACAGCAGCAAAGCACTGCAGGCATTTTCTCTATCAATTAAATTTGCTTCTGAGATAAAACATTAATGTTTTCACACATACAGACACACAGTGAGCAGAAATACACACAGAAAACCGACAGACGAGTGTGCTCCCAGCCTCAGCTTATTACACTCACTCTGCCCACCTGGCTCTGCAGACTGCTCCAGCCAGGGCCGGCACTACAATTAAAGGGGTTCTGTGCACTGCTCCTATAAACAAAAACCGCCACTTACCTGGGGTTTCTCCCGGCCCCCTGCAGCTGAAATGTCGCACACCATCCTCCTCCGATACTCTGTTGCCCGCCGCCGGCCCATTGTAGTATTCGTCTAACAAGACGAATAAAACTCGCTCCTGCGCACGTCATCGGGAGCTTACTGCGCAGGCGCAGTACAAAGTTTTCTTGTACTGCGCATGCGCAGTAAGCTCCCGATGACGCAGTCTAATCAGCTGGCTGATTAGACCAGGAGCGGCGGCGGGGAACGGGTGATCGGAGGAGGACGGTGCTGGACATTTCAGCTCCAGGGGGCCGGTAGAAGCCCCAGGTAATTGGCGTTTTTTGTTTATAGGAATGGTGTACAGAACTCCTTTAAGGCTCGAGAGTCCATAGCCCCCCCCCCCCCCCAGTACCTTCTATTAAAAATTTGATTTGGCCGGCTGCTGGGTCCCACGTTGTGGGTGGTGGAGGTGAGCCGGCGGGTAGAGGAAGATTTTAGGGCCCCCCAACTGTCATGTCCCCCCACCATATAAAGAGGGGTGTGCAGCACAACTCACCAGCCAGCGTCAGAAGTTCAGAAAATCTTCACTTTACACTGGCCAGCTATGCTGGAGGGCACCTAGTCTTGGGGGGGGGGGGAACATCCCGCTATCTAAACTGGGGGGAGGCTGCCTAATCCTGGGGGACACATCTAGCTATATATACTATAGACAAGGAGAGTGGGAATTTCCATTAGTGGGTGGTGGTCAAGCGGACCCCCCAAGTTACTTTTGCCTTGGGGCCCCATTGGGGCTACAACTGGCCCTGGCTCCAGCATCACTACAGTACACAGTACTTAGGAAGGGGGTGGAGAGGCTGGGGGCAGGGCACTGTACATAAGACACTGCTGAAAAATGAATAGGGACGGTCTACAAAACTTTGTATGGCTCCTTTTCAGTGGCTCAGCAGATGCAGTCATTAAAACAATTGTGCAGAGAGCAGAAAGCTTTTTTTCTCCGAAACCCTTAAAGGAAACCAGAGATGAATATATAAAAAAAATTCATACATATCTGGGGATTCCTCCAGCCTGATCTCTCCCTCCTCGATTTTCCGTAAGGGATCCCGGTATCTTTGCCAGTCGGGCTTACTACACATGTGCGTCTCGGCCCGTTCCTGTCGCTGAGAACTCTCTGAGCCTGCGCAGTACTACTGTGCAGGCGCTGAACTCTCCTGGCAACGGGAGCGAGACGGGACAGCGCGTGCAGCCGCACTGCGCATGCGCAGATGGCCAAGATAGCAGGACCCCTTTCGGAAGACCGAGGAGGCGGTGGACAGCGCTGAGGGAGCGATCAGGCCGTAGGGGGTTGGAGGAAAGACCAGGTATGTATGTGGTTTTTTTTTTTTTTTTTTTTTTTTAATATTCATCTCTGGTGGCCATTTATCAGGCAACTTGGCGCCAATCGACCATCCAATTTGATTATTATAATTGGAAGAGAATCTGTGCCGCCAAGTGCATGCTGATCGTCGATGCAACTAATTTTGGGCAGAAATCAGTCACATTAATCGGTCAGACATGCTGAAAGAGCAAGCCAACTTGCTCGAACGGGTGCGACGAGCAACGAATGCGCTGAAACCCCCAGCGCTGTTCCCACAATGTGTATGTATGTAACATAAAAATGTGCGTTTACACATTACCTGTCCCTTGCTTCGGTGCCCGCCCATCTTCTGCCGCTCTTTTATTAGCTGCATACACCGTGTGTGTGACACACGCCGGCGTGCTATGCAGCAAGCAGAAGAGTGTCCGAAAAAAATGCACGGGCACTGCGACACAGGACAGGTAATGTATAAATGCCCAATTACACACATACATACACAGTAGAGTGGCGGCGGACAAGGTGGGCTCGGACGATTCTCAAGAGATTTCATGCTGAAATCAATCAGGAATCGCTCTGTGGTGTATGGGCAGCCGACAGATCTCTCTCTAATCAGATTCGATTAGAGAGAGCTTTGTCTCTTGGTCGAATCTGCCCATCATTGCTAGCGATATGGCTACCTTAATGCTAGGTACACACAATGCAATTTTGTGACAGATTTACTGTCGGATCAATTATTTCCAACATGTCCGATCTGATTTCCGATCGACTACCCATTCACTTCTAATGGAAAATCCATCAGAAATCAGATCAGACATGTCAGAAATAATCGATGACCGTAAATCTGGCAGATAATTGCCCGGCGGATCGCTCAGAAACAGCCGTATCAGTCCGCTGACAGTGCGTACACCCGCCGGACTGTCGTTGGAACGCCCACCCAGCGGGAGGCAACGACGGACCCGTCGTTGCCTCCAGTTCGGCGTGTGTACGGACCTTTCACCTGATATGCAGGCAGATGGGACAGAGATAACACAGTGATTGCAGGAGAGCTGTAGGAAGAGTGTGCAGAAAAGACAGGGCTTCCAGCTGGGATGAAGTTAGTTTGCCTGCTGATCTGCAGGAGGTGGAGCTGAGAGTGGAAGCAGGGCCAGATTTATACTTTTTACTGCCTAGGCCAACTTAACAAGCGCCCCTCCCCCATGTGAATACATAACAATATGCCACTGCCTCTTATGCCTGCCAAGTGAGCTCATACATATCGATTTTACAGGCAAATTTCATAAGAGCGACCAATCCTGAATGGAATCAGTTTCCAAAATTATTCCTGTTTTTGATCACTGTCTAATCGATTTTGACATAAAATCGATTGAAAGTATTAATGGGGGATTTACATCTATCAAGGGCTGGGCAGGTGCGGTGGTCAATCAGCGGCCCATATTTTCATACTGCATTGAACAGTGCAACACTGTGCTTTGGTTGATTTTCAGTAGATTCCCTGGTGGAATGTATTGAAAATTAATGTGCAGTGTATGGGATGTATCGATTCCTGGTACACACAGGAATTGATTGTTTAGCCATACTGGATTGCAATCTATGAGCATATTATTATTATTATTATTATTTATTGTATTTATAAAGCGCCAACATATTACGCAGCGCTGAACATTAATTAAGGTTACAGACAATATTTAGGGGTGACATACAGCAATATGACAATACAGGAATACAAGAAAACCAGATCACACAGCACAGTATTAGTACAAGGTAATGCTTAATCACTGGATGAAGCATGGAGATTAGGCAAGTTAGGTTCACTCAAATGCATGGCATGGGTTCACAGTAATGGAGGTGCCAGATCAGGTAGGACACAAAAGGAGGAGGACCCTGCCCAAAGGCTTACAATCTAGAGGGAGAGGTAAGGACACGAATGGTAGGGGACCAGAGTTCAGCTGTAGGTTTAGAGCACTTGTGAGGGGTAGTAGGCCAGAGTGAAAAGGTGAGTTTTGAGGGCTTTCTTGAAGATGTTGAAGGAGGGGGCTGCCCTAATGGGTGGAGGTAGGGAGTTCCATAGTGTTGGAGCAGCTCTTGAGAAGTCCTGGAGGCGTGCATGGGACTGGGTGATGCGGGGGGTGGTTAGGCGAAGTTCATTGGAAGAGCGGAGTGAGCGGCTAGGT
This sequence comes from Hyperolius riggenbachi, assembly GCF_040937935.1. Classification (NCBI taxonomy): domain Eukaryota; kingdom Metazoa; phylum Chordata; class Amphibia; order Anura; family Hyperoliidae; genus Hyperolius; species Hyperolius riggenbachi. The sequence continues at coordinate 167,203,786 of NC_090650.1, forward strand.
GTGTACCTCTGAGTAAGATCGGAAATGTAGGTTGGACAGGTTTTGTGGATAGATTTGTAGGTCAGACACAGTATCTTGAATCTGATTCTGGACTGGATAGGAAGCCAGTGGAGGGATTCTAGGAGGGGATCTGCCGTGGTGGAGCGATGGGAGCAGTGGATAATTCTGGCTGCCGCATTCATGATGGACTGCAGTGGGGCTGTTCGGGTCATAGGGAGACCAGACAGCAGGGCATTGCAGTAGTCAATGCGGGAAATTATGAGGGCATGGATGAGGAGTTTGGTGGTGGCAGAGGTCAGGAAAGGGCGAATCTTACAGATGTTACGAAGGTGGAAGTTGCAGGACTTTGTGAGGTTTTGGATGTGGGAAGTGAAGGAGAGTGTGGAGTCCAGGGTGACACCCAGACAGCGGGCTTGAGAGGTAGGGCGAATGGTAGTGTGGTTAACAGTGACATGCACATCTGGGAGGTTCGTGGATGGCCGGGGTGGGAAGATCATAAATTCCGTTTTGTCTAGATTTAGTTTCAGGAACCTAGCAGACATCCAGGAGGAGATGGCGGATAGGCAGGAGGAGACCTTGTCCATGGTAGTGGTGGATATGTCAGGGGTGTGGAGGTAGATCTGGGTGTCATCTGCATACAGATGGTAGTTAAAACCCATGGAGGAGATAACCTTGCCAATGGAGGATGTGTATAGGGTGAACAGTAGGGGGCCAAGGACCGAACCTTGGGGGACTCCCACCGAGAGGTGGTTGGGGGTGGACGAGGACTCATTGAATGTGGTCGTGAAGGAGCGGTTGGAGAGGTAGGATGAAAGCCAGGACAGGGCGAGATCGTGAATGCCCAAGGACTGGAGGGACTGGAGGAGTAGGGGATGATCTACTGTGTCAAAAGCTGCTGACAGGTCAAGGAGGAGGAGAATGGAGTATTTACCTTCAGCTTTAGCTAAGGCAAGGTCGTTGACCACTTTGGTGAGAGCAGTTTCGGTTGAGTGGGCAGGCCGAAATCCAGATTGGAGTGGGTCTAGCAGTGAGTTAGCATTGAGGTACTGGGTCAGGCGTTTGTGAACAAGACGCTCAAGGAGTTTTGAGGCAAAGGGGAGGAGGGAGATAGGACGGTAGTTGGAGGGTAGCGAGGGGTCGAGTGAGGGTTTCTTGAGCAGGGGTAGTACAATGGCCTGCTTGAAGTCTGTGGGGAAGGTGCCTGTGGATAGGGAGAGGTTGAACAGGGTAGTGAGGACTGGGGCCAATTCCGTGAAGTGAGGCTGGAGTAAATCCGAAGGGATGGGGTCAAGGGGGGAGATAGTGGTATGGGAAGTCTGCAGTAGGTGGTTGACTTCCTCGGTGGTAGTAGGAGTGAAGGATGTGAGGGGAGGATAGGGTGGAGGAGGAGCTGGTTGGGAGGGGGTGGGAGGAGGAGCATATGGGTAAGAGTTCCCACACATCGTTCTATACAATGACCTGATTGAACGTTATTGAAGTGGAAGAGAATTAGTGTAGAAACAGGAATATTGCTCAATCTTTCAATCAATTTCTGGCCAAATGGCTCAATCCGGAATGGCAACAAAATCTTGGTCACAAGGGCTGGGTGCGCAGCGTAACGGCATTCGATATTGGACAATCAATGGACCCTGAGCCGGTGTCCCCCCCAAGTGTACAGCATCCACCCGAGTCCCTTCTTAGTATTTTAAAGTCTCATCTCTCTTCTGGCGTAACTCCTGGCTTCCACCGGTGTAAAGCATCACCGCATGCGCCTATACCACGTGACGCTTGCACACGTGTGAAGTCACAATAATATAAATAATACAATACATAATTGTACAGCACCAACATATTTCATGGAGCTGTACAAAGTAAGAAACAAATACAAACAATGGTATACATAATATGTGCTGTGTCAAGTGGTACTCGAACCCTCGGTGACGCTGAACACTGGAGGAGGCTAGGAGTCATGGCAGCAGAAAGGAGAGGCATATGGTGAAATCTACTGGAAGTCTGTGTGCAGGCGGTAATATCCTTTTCTCTTCAAAATCAATCCGAGAAGGATCTATTTGATGATCGATCTGGCCATACCATTGGGTGATGTAGCCCATCATATAAATGTACAGGCAACCAGGAGCCAGGCTGTGACAGAGCTTTCAGCAGCAGCCTCCATCCAGGCAAGTCACCTTATCTAAATTGCAGCTTCCTGACTGCAATGTCCATTAGCATTGTTTACTTTCTCTTCTCCCAGGTCTCTGTTGATAGCAGCTCTATATGAATGACATATGGTAGAGCTGCCATGCTGTGCAGAGATCAGGAGTGAAGGGTCTGCACTACAGTGTTATACTGGGAATACACGTTTCGTTTTTGCCTTCGTTTTAGCCTTCGATTCGTTCGGTAAACGAATCGAGTGTTGAAAACGTATGTGAAAATAGTCATAATCTCATTATAGTTTCGATTAATAGACCCCAAAAACGAACGACTAGTGATCGAACATGTTTGATATTATCTCTCTTTATCCATCTAATCGAGCCATTAATAGGCTTGATGGCTGTTCAGATCGATTATATATTTGTTTATGTTAGTCCGTCCCTGTAAAAAGGGATTTTCGTTTCGTTTCTTTGCAGCCTTCGATCATTGGAAAAACGAAACCATCAGAATTGGAAAAAAAAACGAAACCGTGGGTGGTGATATTAACCGTATGATCGATTATTTCGGGATCGAGAAGGACAAAAGGCACAATCGAAACGAAGGTTTAAACGAAGGCAAAAACGAATCGTGTGTTCCCAGCATTACGTTCTGCCTTTGTTTCGTCGGAATGAAGGCAGCACACTAACCTCTCAACCTCAGCTGCATTCATTTATCTGCTAACAAGTGGCCATCAGCAGAAACCTCTCATAGATGGAAGTTTTGTCTATTTCTCTCACACACGTTCAAGAACTCCCGGGCAGTGAGTGGAGGGTGACATGAGACACAGAGGGGGTGGGGCGGAACCACTCAGCACAGCCAGCATCACACGCTTTGACTGGGACATCTCTCTAGTATGTGCTGCTGCTCTGGTCTGCGTGCAGTGAGAAGTTACATGACTTCCTAATGCGTGCACTCACTGCAGAGGCCAAAGTGGAGCACAGGCACAGCCAGTATACTGCTGTGGTCAGGCGCTCCATTGGCTGCTATAAAAGTGGCAGCCTGCTGTCCTCCATCCGCCCCTTGTTTAGTGTGTATTTTCAGTCCTCCTAGGCCACTGCCTTTGTTGTTGGTCTGCCTGAAATCCAGCCATGAGTGGCAGGGCAGAGAGGGAGATGATCTGTCATAGCAGCTAAGGCTGCAAGATCAGCTTCTGCTGCCTCCTCTCGTGCACATGTCCTACCGTGACTATAGGCTGCGGTTGCCATTAGTTACGTTCTTTCTTGTAGTCTTGCCTGTGTGAATGCTTGCTGGTGACTGGTTGTTAACCTGCTTGCTCTGCTTCTGTGGACGTGACTGTGAGCTGCGGTTGCTACTAGTTACACTCCAATCTATAGTTCTGTCTTGTGCCTGTCTGAATGCTTGCTATCGCTAGGGCAGTGCTTAGTCTTGAAAACATTGTCTTTCTTTCTGTTATCTGTCTTGTTACTTAGCCAGAGGCTCAGACGGCATCCGCCCTGGGCAATAGTCAGTCAGTCAAGTCAGTCTGTCCATTCTTTGTCTGGTTACTCAGACCATAGGCAGCGCAACATCGTCATTGTGTGATAGCGATATCAGAAGCCCTGAGCTGCAGTTGCTCTGGGCAACCTGTGTAGCCTCTTCCATTATTCAGCCACTAGCCTTGTTGCTCTGGGTGGTCAGAAAGTATAACCCCCAGGCATCACATGAGCATCCCACCACCTACACACAGATACCCACCATTACCTTTTATACCTGCACCACACCCAATACCACGAGCACTCCTGACCCCAACTAATATGGAGTCGCCCACTGAACATACAAGTGGGACCCCCACAAACACCAACACCTTCACAGCCCCCCGTTACCCCTAAATGTGTTTTCTATCAAGAATACAGTTGTGCTGTCCAGCCCAATAGTGAAACCAAAACCGCCACGTAATACGAACAGAGCTAAAACAGTGACACCCCCCCCCCAAAAAAAAATCGGGAACTTGCTTAACCACTTCAGCCTTCAGTCGTTTTCACTTTATGCATCCGAGCAATGTTCACCTCCCATTCATTAGCCTATAACTTTATCACTACTTATCACAATGAACTGATCTATATCTTGTTTTTTCTGCCACCAATTAGGCTTTCTTTGGGGGGTACATTTTGCGAAGAGCCACTTTACTGTAAATGCATTTTAACAGGAAGAATAAGAAAAAAACGGGAAAAAAATCATTTAATCTCAGTTTTCAGCCATTATAGTTTTAAAATAATACATGCCTCCATAATTAAAACTCACGTATTGTTTTTGCCCATATGTCCCGGTTATTACACCATTAAAATTATGTCCCTATCACAATGTATGACGACAATATTTTATTTGGAAATAAAGGTGCATTTTTTCCATTTTGCATCTATCACTATTTACAAGTTTAAAATAAAAAAAAATGGAAATATTTCATCTTTACATTGATATTTAAAAAAGTTAAGACCCTTAGGTAAATATTTACATGTTTTTTTTATTGTAATGTTTTTTGTTTTTTTATATTAAACATTTTATTTGGGTATTTTTTGGGAGGGTGGGATGTAAACAGTAGTTTCTTAATGTAAATGTGTGTTGAGTTTTATTTTTTTTACTTTTTGTTGCTGTTTTACTTTTTGGCCACAAGATGGCGGCCATGAGTTTGTTTACATGACGTCACTCTAAGCGTAACATACGCTTAGAGAGACGCATGGGGCACGCAACAGCCAGAAAAAGCGAAGCTTCCGAGAGAAGCTGTCGCTTTTTCTGCGGTGGAGAGGAATCAGTGATCGGGCACCATAGCCCGATTCACTAATTGCCCGGCCTACGAACCGCGGGCCGTGAGCGCCAGTGCACGCGCGCGATCGGCCGCGGGAGCGCACGGACGCGCACATGGCCTCCTGGGCGTAGCTAGTACGTCCAGGAGGCCAAAGTACTTAATAACAAGCACCCCCATCCTAGGCTCAAATCCAAACAACCGGAACGACAAAGAACCACCACTCAACAACCCCGATTGTAATTTTTCCAAAGATGGACCCCCAGACGCGCTGAAAAATAAGCAAACCCTTAACACCATGGATCCACCTACAGGAGAACCAGACATCAATTCTCCCCCACTAGAACCAGGAGCCACACAAATCAGCATCTGTAACACACAGTCTCCCTCTCTAGACTTTTCAGTACATTTAGAGGACTCTTTATCTACCAAAATATTTTCACCACCAACAGCCAATCCCAATTCCACAAGGGCGATCTCGCCTAAGACACAACAAGTCTCAAGCACTAACTATTTCAAACCAGTTCGGAATGAAATCAACATTTCGGCTATTCAAAATGAAAAACCAAATGACAAATTGGTCTCCTCTTTTTTAGAGCTCCCCTCCCCCCTATCACAGAACATTTTGACAACCAAATTGCCCAGCCCCAAAGCCAACAGGACTATACTACAACCTCTGAACAACCTAATAAGACCCCTAGCAGACCTAGAAAAAGGGGATGTAGAGGAGGTAAGCAAAAAAGAAATCGAACATAACCCATGACACCATAGACTCACCAGCCAAATCAACCAAATGCATTTTCAACTTGTCCCAACACAAACTATCCAAGAATGAAATAACACTCTTAGAGAAGGGACTATCATTCTTCCCCAAAAAATCAGCCGACATGTACAAACTTTTTTCGGATCTAAATTCTTACATTAGAAAGCTCATGCTGAAACACCACTTTGCCATGTAAAAATATGTAAAAACCACCCCCATCACCAACGACGCGGCACTTATAATTACCAACGACGATGCCATACCCACCTGTACCATTCAGCCCAACGAGATCATCACCGAACAATACATTTCCACACAGCTCAAAGGAAGGTCCAGATTTTTTTTTTTGTAAATAGATTTTTATCGAAGTTTTACAAACAAGTCATTGGTCTAATTGACCAGAAACATTAACAATGCTTCGAGGCACAGTGGTTACATAAACATACATTGCTGTAGGTGAATATCTTAGGATGCATATTGGGTTAACAAAGCTTATAGCTACAGAAAAGGAGAAAAATAAAAACTATAATTCCTATGTTTATAAACAAAGTTAACTGTTCCTAGAATTGAATCTAGCATTGTAACTTAACAGCTATATAACACTCATTAAAGTGAAGTGCCTATAGGAGCCTTTATATATTAAATCCAAACTGCCTAGGCCTCAGACTTTCTTCTCTAACTGTATGCCTCAGTCATAGTAGAAGTAGACTATCAGAGGGGGAGGACCAGGGAGGGAGAGGGAAGGGGGGGGGGGGGTAATACGTTTCTGATTATTGTAGTGAGATGTTGGTTCTTCTTGGACGGGTGTAATGTCTATGGATGACTACGGACTTGCCAAGGGCCAGATGGTATTTAGTTTAGTGTTAGGAAGTTACCCCAGTCGAAAGACCATGTATCTCGCCAAGTGCTGGCATGCCCTTGCCTTAGTCTAAGGAGATGTTCCATTTTGAGATTCTGGTCTACTAGGTTTAAGAGTTGAGGTAAAGTAGGGATGGTGGTTTGTTTCCAGTTACTCAGTATCAGGTGCCTAACAGCGCATAAGATATGTGTGATTACCAGCCTGAGCTCGGATGGGTATTGGTTCACCCCTATTGAAAATAGGGCTACTTGGGGTGTCATGGAGGTGTTAATGTCTGATATAGCTGTTAAAAGCTTGGAAAATTGGTTCCAGAAGGGAGTTAGTTTTGGGCACGACCATAATATGTGTGAGATTGTGCCGAGTTGCTGGCAGTTCCTCCAGCAGCTCGACGTATATTTTATCGACATTTTAGAAAGTAGATGAAGAGACAAGTACCATTTAAAGATTATCTTCCTGGCAGTCTCTGAGTGGGACTGGCATTTGGAGTATTTTTTAATTGAAGCTAGGGCCGAGTAAAGTGTCTGTATTGGAAAAGAAGTTCGCAGATCATATTCCCATATTCTTAAATATTTCTGTATAGGGGAGGTGATAAGGGAGGTGAGCAGATTATACCAGAATGATATGCCCCCCTTTCTATATTTATCTGTGAAGAGGAAGTTCCATATGTCAGGGTGGAGACTAACTTTTTTAGGTTTATTTGCCATAAATAGGTGTGCTATTCGTAGGTGTGTGAACCTTTCGGACTCTGGCAGTTTAAATTTCCATTTCAGATATGAGAAAGGCTTTATTTTATCCTCATAGATATCCTCTACGTGTAATATTCCTGCTTCTATCCAGTTGGTCAGTTTTAAATCTGGTATGGCTGCTTGGAGGGTCTGAATAGGGGTAGTGATGTGTTTGTCATGTTGTGTTTGGGGAATATTCTTTTGCACAAATTCCCAGGCCGCTAGCGTGGGGTTAATCACAGGATGGGCTAGTGGGATTGATGGGAGGTTACTCCATGGCAGGGAGATTAAATTTAAGAGTGGGGATTTGCTATAGGGTGCTTCCTGGGAAACCCAATATTTTTCAGGAGCGGAAGGGGACCAATACTGAGACCTATCTAGTATGGATGTGTAATAGTAAAGTTGGAGGTTTGGTAGGCCGAAGCCTCCTTTTTGTACAGGGGTCATGAGAGTAGTGAGAGAGAGTCTATGTTAGCCTCCCTTCCATAGATATGTGGAAATTATTCTGTTTAGATCTTTAAAGAATACTGAGGGGATATAGATGGGGAGGGTCCTAAAATAATATAAAATTTTCAGTAGAACTACCATTTTATAAGCAGCTATTTTGCCCATTATTGAAAATTCGAATTTGGAAAGTAGTGTAAGGTCTGCTTTAACATTTGCCAGGAGGGTAGGAAAGTTGGTCGTGTAGATTTCTTTTGTGGTAGCTGGGATCGCCACTCCTAAGTAGGATATTTGCTTTGAAGCCCAAGGGAAAGGGTACTCTTTGGAGATTTGTTTCTTCATGATTGGAGGGACATGTATGCTTAGCATGGAGGATTTAGATTGATTTACTTTATATAAGGATGCTTTAGAAAACTCGTGGAGGGTATGACAGACATGCTTGAGGGAGTTAAAGGGGTCAGTAAGGGATAAAAGCACATTGACTGCAAATAGACTGATTTTTGGGGTTATCTTCCCCGAGGGAATACCTTTGATTTCCGGATCGGCTCTAATTGTTTCTGCGAGAGTTTCCATCACCAGGACAAAAATGAGAGGGGATAGGGGGCACCCCTGCCTGGTTCCGTTAGATATTTCAAATGACTTTGATAGAAACCCAGAAACATTGACATTCGCTGAGGGGGTTTCATAAAGAGCCATAATGGCTTGATGGATTTTCCCTTTAAACCCAAATTTTATTAGGACCTCACTCAGGAACCCCCAGTGGACCCTGTCGAAGGCCTTCTCCGCATCCAAAGCTAGAAGCAGAGAAGGCCTCCGACCCAGGCCCACCGAGTGAAGAACATTGATAATCCTAGTTCCGTCAGCTGCTTGTCTACTCTTTGTGAAACCCACCTGATGCAGTGCTAAGAGATTGGGGAGTAAGTCAAGTAACCTGTTTGCGAGCAGTTTAGAGTACAGTTTCAAATCGCTATTTAATAATGAGATGGGACGAAAGTTGGAGGTGTTTGTCTGGTCTTTCCCTGGTTTGGGAATTACTGTTATGATGGCTTTGGTGAATTCCGGGGGGATTGATCCAGATTCCGCGAAGGTGTTAAATAGTTTTGCCAATTTCGGGGCAAGGAATGGGGCAAAGATTTTATAAAACTCATTAGTGAAGCCGTCTGAGCCTGGAGCTTTGTTTGATTATGTTTTTAGTATGGTGTTGAGTACTTCAGAGACTGAGAACTGGGAGTTAAGAGAATTTAATTGTTGTTCCGAAATATGGGGTAACTTAATTGCTGACAGAAATTTTGTGATGGTCTGGTTGGTTGGTTGGTTGAGGAGTATTCACATCATCTTTTAGGTTATATAGTGCTTTGTAAAAATCACTAAACACGTCTGCTATCTCTTGAGGGTTGCTTAATATAGCTTTAGAGAAGGAGTGAACTAGCTTAGGTATTATAGCTTTAGCCTGTTTATGTTGTATACGTTTAGCTAGTGTAGAGTTTGCTTTATTGTGTTGGTGATAGTTGGAGAGTTTCAACCTAGCTAGCCGAGATTCATGCTCTGCAATTAAGTAATTTTTAAGGTTCGGTCTTAGCGTGAAGAGGATTCTCTCCTTTGCTAGAGAGGGATCCTTTTTATGGGATTTCTCAGCCTCTTTGATAAGGGAGAGTAGTGTAGTAAATTCTGCCTCTTTGGGTTTTTTTGTGCGGGCCCCTATTTTTATCAAGTGACCTCTAATGACCGCTTTAAACGCTGACCAGACTGTGTAAACTCCAACTTCCTTCCCTTCATTAATTTGAAAGTATTCTGTAATATTATAAAATTTCTTTCTTATTTGTTTCGGAGAGTAACAGGGCATTGTTTAGTCTCCATGGGGAGCTAGAGGGTGGAGGTGCAGATAGGTCTATTTTTAAAGTAATGGGGGGGTGGTCAGACCAAGTTATGGGTTGTATTGTGGAGTCTATAATTTTTGAAGAAGCCATCTGTTGACCCAGAAGTAGTCTATCCTGTAATAGGAATGGTGAACATGAGAGAAAAAAGTGAAGTCTTTTTCTCCCCCATGTAAGATTCTCCATGCATCGTACAGGTCCCATTTGCTGGTAAGAGAGGCAAAGCTTGTAGAGTTCTTAACCTGACGGTTCGAAGTGTCCATCTTAGAGTCCCAAATTGAATTAAAGTCCCCTCCAATAATTAAGCCTTGATGTTTTAAATTTCGGGATTTTGAAAAAATGTTATTTAAAAATTTGAGCTAGCCAGAGTTCGGGGCATATATATTGATTAGTGTGCAGGGTGTTTTATTGATGGTGCACACGATCAGAAGAAAACGTCCCTGTGTGTCTTTCTCCGTGGAAATGATATTCACTTCTAAATCCTTGTGGAAGGCTACTAATAGGCCCCTTTTCTTCTTATGGAAATTGTTGTGGATGATTTGCAGGTAATTAGGATTTGAGCAGGAGGGCGTTTTACTGTCCATTAGGTGGGTTTCCTGGACGAACAGGTTATCTGCTTTAAGTCGAGATGCTTCTCTCCATAAGGAGTGTCTCTTGACTGGCGTATTAAGTCCCTTGGCATTAATGGACATCAAATTCACCATATTGGAGGGAGGTAGCATAATAGGAGAACCAAATTTGTAACAAAGATATTAGGATTCGCATAGTCCAGAAACGTATCAGGGTAGTGGGAGGGGGGGAGGTAGACGACTTTCTTTGTGTTATCTTCTCTATGGCAACCTGTAAGCACATTAGATTAAACCGCCAAACAGAAATTGGAGAGTCCTGAATGGAACCATCATAAGTATGTAAAAACAAGGAACACCAAGAGCCCCAATAGTGTAATATGTACTGGTAAATGGTTACTAGATAGAGTAAATATTAATACTCACAAACCAGGGTTACCATTAGGCAACCACTGTAAAGGCAGGTGGGGAGATTTTCCTGACCCCACTCAGGAATAAGAAGTCGCTCTCTGTAGATGAGAAAAAGGGGGTTCAACCCTCCACCCAGGGTGGACTTAATATTATGCAGGAGAACAGAGGCGCCAAAAGGATAAAAGGAAGCTAAATGAGCTTAAAAACCAAATTCTTGGTAAATAGAGGAGGTAGTGGTGGACTTACCTCCTCCAAGTAGACACACAACGACTGTAGTAAACACAGTCAATATATTTTATTTATGAACTCCAAATATGCAACGCGTTTCGCAGGTTTGATCCCGCTTCATCAGGCAATAACAACGGAGCAATAGCATATGTGGTCAGTAGAGGTGCCTGGCTCTTCTACTGACCACATATGCTATTGCTCCGTTGTTATTGCAATGATATATCCGCCAAGACTATGCAAGTGTAAAAATAGTTTAGAGAGCATGCACTCTCCCCACTGTCACACAACTTTTTTTTTTTTTTTTTTTTTTTTTTTTTTTTGCGTGTTGTTTTTTTTTTGTAATTTTTTTTTTTTGTGTGTGTGTGTTTTTTGCTTAGATAAGATAGACTTATCTGACCTTCACAGACCAGCAGATGCGGGTTATAATGAAATTTATGTTCTAATGTTACAGCTGTATGCCTCTGTCAGTGTTTGATGCCTTTTTGTTGATTTATGTATATGTCCCATTTACAGCTTTTTTTGAACTCCTGTATAGCCTGAGGAAGCGGTGCTGTGGCCCGCGAAACGCGTTGCATCTTTAGGAGTTACACTGTTTAATAAATGCATTCTACTCTACCTCAGAGTTTTGTTTTCCACTGCTAGAGGGAGGTAAGTCCACCTTACCTTCCCTCTTTTTACTGTTTTTAAATAATAGTGTTTTTACTCTTTTTGGCGCCTCTGTTCTATCTGCGTTTGATACATATTGCGATAATTCAGGTTGGAGTGAGCTTGAGATGTCTCCCAGAGCAACACTGCTGAATATATGCAAATTAACCATTGTACCCTTAGAAGCTTAAACACACCTCCAGAACCGCTGGAATGCAATGATGTGTCAGCTTGTTAATTTGTACAGAGCCATAATAATCCAACATGCATACAGACTGTTTCGGATTGTTTGATCCTCATCAGTGCATGGCATGGATTAATTTGGCTCTATGGAGTAGGGCTTGTGAAACCGAGAGGCACAGACTAACCAGCAAGCTCATGGTGACCCAGAACTCATTGGAGTGTGTAAGGGACTACAATGGTCCTAAAAGCCCCCTTACTAAGATGTTAAGAAAAACAAAAGTTTGCTTTCCTAAAACAGAAAGAATTTGCGATAATTCAGGTTGGAGTGAGCTTGAGATGTCAGGAAGGGACCCGTTTTGTTTAATGTGATGTAGGAGGCTCTCTTTAGTATGATAGAACTGGAAGTTGCAGATTATGTCCCTAGGGACACTGTCTGGTAGGTGTTTCGGTTTGGGGAGTCTGTGGATTCTTTCAGTCGATCTTTCAATATCAGATAGGTGCGGCAGAACTTTTTGGACTAAAGATCCAATAAATTATTTTAATTGTGCTTGTTGGACAGCTTCTTCAACCCCTCTAAACTTCAAATGACTTCTTCTATTCCGATCTTCCAAATCAGAAGCCTTTTGTTTAAGCCAGGCAATCTCTTGGTTGTTTTCCTCCCAGCAATCAACCGACTTGTTGTGTTCTGTAGTGAGCATGGCTACGCTTTGTTCAATGGATGCTACTCTGTCCCCAAGGCAGCTTACTGACATCTGCAAGTTGTTTGTGATTTGTAGAAACTCTGCCGATAGGGAAGATTTAAGTGTGACTAGCATGTCTTTGAGGTAGGATTGGGTTATAGCTTGCTCGGATGTAGGGAAGTGTTCCAGCTGCGTACGCTGTTCTGTGAGGGTAGGAGCTAAAATGGCTGCCGGGCCTACCTCATCGTCGTGCTCCGAGAGCTTTATTCTAGATTTCACCGGATTCCTGGACGTCGGGGACCCGGTCTCTGGTGAGGAGTCACCCGAAGGATCCGTAGGGGGTGAGTTCGCCAGGTTACCCTCGGTGGATGTGTTCGGAGTTGAGGCCGATGCCGTGTTCCTCCCCCATCCGCCATCTTTGGTGTTCGCACGAGCCTGCATGCCCGCGAACAGTTCTGGGATCTTGTGTGGTTTCTGTGTGTTTTTTTTCCTCTTCATGGAGGTCTCCAGGTCCATTGGGGCTTCCGACATTCTGGGTCTTAAATTGGAGCACTTTCACCCACTCTGGTGAGTTTATTACTGCCGCTTTATAGGGTATCTTGTGGAGCTCAGGCACTACACGTCCAGCGTGGCTGCGCAGCGGACACGCCCCCCGGAAGGTCCAGATTTTATCCCACTGCTTGCAAAGGGAATTTCATTAACGCCTTTTACTCCCTAGTACTTAGACTTACAATCCCTACCACTGGAAGATCCACTTATCACCTCCAATCTCACCAAACCTGAAAAAAACAGCATTGAACACCCTTAAAAACAGCCGAAATCTTGTCATAAAATCAGCAGATAAGGGAGGGGGAATAGTCATCTTGGACAAAGCAGACTACTTGGAAGAAGCATACAGATTACTCAATGATCATCAGCATTACATAAAACTTCAATCAGATCCCACCACAGAGCACAACACCACTCTAAAATCCTTGATCAACTCAGCCTTAACAATATCCTCACCAAAAAAACGAGAGAAATGTCATCATCAATCATCATCCGAAAACTCAGTTTTTTTTATTACCTACCAAAAATTCACAAGTCTCCATAAACCGCCAGATAGACCAATCATTTCTGAAATCAACTCCATCACTAGTAATTTATCCCAGTTCCTAGACCACCATTTACAACATCATGTACAAAGTTTACCCTCATACTTAAATGACTCCCAGCACCTCATAGAACTCCTTAGAGAAGAAACATGACAACCCGAATTCATCTGGTTAACCTGTGATGTCACCTCATTATACACCAATATCCCCCATCAATTTGGCCTCAAGGCCGTCCAACATTTCTTGCCCACCAACCAGTTCATGCCCGACTCACAACAACTATTCCTTATACAATGCACTGAATTCATCCTCCCAAACAACGTCTTCACATTCATGAGCGATACTTTCCAGCAGGCCAGCGGCACTGCTATGGAAAGTTTGTTCGCCCCATCTTATGCAAATCTGGCAGTAGGTTATATAGAACACACCAAAATGACAAGAAATAACCCATTCACCAAAAACATCATCCTGTATCGACGTTACATAGATGATTTGATATTCATTTGGAAAGGGGATCCTGATCCCAGTTTCATTGGTTTTCTTAATTCTAATCAGGCAGGTCTCCAGTTAACACACCAATCACATCCCGTTACAATCGATTTCCTAGACCTCACCTTATACATAGACAATAACCAAATCAAAACAAAAACTTTTTTTTAAACCAGTCGATGCAAACAATCACATTCATCTCAATAGCTTTAACCACCTGGGCGGTATGGACGAGCTCAGCTCGTCCATCACCGCCGGAGGCTGCCGCTCAGGCCCTGCTGGGCCGATTTGCGCCAAATAAAGAGCAGCACACGCAGCCGGCACTTTGCCAGCCGCGTGTGCTGCCCGATCGCCGCGCTGCTCTGCGGCGATTCGCCGCGAGCAGCGGCGAAAGAGGGTCCCCCCAGCCGCCTGAGCCCTGCGCAGCCGGAACAAAAAGTTCCGGCCAGCGCTAAGGGCTGGATCGGAGGCGTCTGACGTCAGGACGTCGGCTGACGTCCATGACGTCACTCCGCTCGTCGCTATGGCGACGGTGTAAGCAAAACAAGGAAGGCCGCTCATTGCGGCCTTCCTTGTTTATTCTGGGCGCCGGAGGCGATCGGAAGAACGCCTCCGGAGCGCCCTCTAGTGGGCTTTCATGCAGCCAACTTTCAGTTGGCTGCATGAAATAGTTTTTTTTTAATTTAAAGAAAACCCTCCCGCAGCCTCCCTGGCGATCTTATCAGAACGCCAGGGTGGTTAACCATAAACCATGGATCCACTATTGTGGATCCATGGTTTATGGTAAAAGCTATTGAGATGAATGTGATTGTTTGCATCGACTGGTTTAAAAAAAAGTTTTAGTTTTGATTTGGTTATTGTCTATGTATAAGGTGAGGTCTAGGAAATCGATTGTAACGGGATGTGATTGGTGTGTTAACTGGAGACCTGCCACCCTATAGCCAATACAGAAGAATCTACAGAAATTGCACTGACATAAATGAATAGAGAACACAGTCCAAAACCCTCACGGAAAAATTTAAAGCAAGGAAATATCCTCAGAAATTGATCAAAGATGCCAATATCAAAGCTTGCCAACCCAAAACCACACAGATTAAGTCCACCGCCAACCCAACCTCTACCTCAACAGAAACTACCCCGAGATTCATCACACAATTCAATGCACAACACAGAGAAATTAGGAGTATTCTACAAAAAAGATGGGAAATCCTCTTACAGGATCCATACCCCCGTCCCGTCCTTAACGTTTTGAAGAGACCCCCAATCTGAAAAGTATTCTGGCCCCAAGCCGGTTCGCTCTCATACCACACCCGGGCCCATATGCAATTCACTTTTTCTCCTGAGTTTTCTCCTAGGTAATATTTTTACAACTTGCCATAAAATGTTTTTTAAGTCACCAGCAAGCAAGAAATTACTAAAAATAAATTTGATAATACATTTTCACCAACTTTTGGGTACTTTTTCAATTGTAAAATGCTGAAAATTTAGTTTATAGAGAAGATGAAAATTATCTCCTAGGAGATAACTCCTAGGAGATAATTCAGGTGAAAAAATTAATTGCATATGGGCCCCACTCTCAAAACACCGGAAACTACAAACCCAGGTTCCAGCTGTAACGTTTGCGGAATCGTTTTCGCGGTCAGCGCACAAGATGCACACTGACACAGCGAAAACCCTCCACAAGCGTATAATTGGGTGAACCCAGGCTAGGTGCAATGCACCAGCAGAGGGCAATTCCCACCAGCAGATGGCGCTGTGGAGTGCAGACGAGCACAGCCTCTGCACAGCCACAAATGCCAGATGGGAATTGTACAGATCTAAGACAATGCGGGGCTGAACAGCCCTTAAAGAGAAAGAGCACAGATACAGGATGAATGTGTGTTCACCAATCTAGTCGCGACCCTGCGACGGTAACCACACATCAGCAGAAACAAAAGCAAGAACGCGATCGCGAGAAAGGCGATCGCCAGAAGTGACACAAGACTGATCAGAACAGAACTCAAGAGTAGCAAAGGCACAGCAAACGACAATGAGAAACTAACGAAAATAACAAACGCTAACTAAACGCGAACACCACACTCATTCGCAACAGCGAACGCGTTTACAGCACGATCTCCGCACGTTAAGCGCAACAGAGACAAGCACGCCTAACTAACCACCGACAGACAAACACAAAACAGAGGACTTGAGCGCTTGCTTAACGGTTACCTCACCGCGCCTACAGCAAGCGTTCGTATCAGACAAGACAGACAAACGGAAAACAGGAATAAGAAAGGAGAGATCCACTGCTCTTTCCATCAGAGCGAGTGCGATCCGGGTTCAGGACCAGGCTAGGGAAGATCCACTGCTCTTTCCGCCAGAGCGAGTGCGATCCAGGTACAGAAACAGGAACACAGATCAGAAGGATCCACAGCCACTACCGCCAGGGGCTAGTGCGATCCAAGCAAGACAGGCAGATGAGATAGCCGGTAGCAACCGCTGCTACAGCTATACTCCAAGAAAGCAGATCAGAAGGATCCACAGCCACTACTGCTAGAGGCTAGTGCGATCCAAACACGACAGACAGATGAGGTAGCCGGTAGCAACCGCTGCTCCAGCTTACACTCCAAGAACATAGATCAGAAGGATGCACAGCCGCTACCACTAGAGGCTAGTGCGATCCAAGAAAGATGAACAGAAGGGGCTACCAGTAGCAACCGCTGCTCTGGTTAGCACCCCCAGACAGACAGAATGATTTCCTGGCGCCCACCGTTGGCGACAGGACAATCGCAGCAGAGAGGCAATACAGACAAAACAGATAACAATCTAACTGCACTAGGGAAACTGCCTAGTGCAGTCCCAAGAATTACTCTAAGATAACTTTGACAAGAAATAGCATGGCTGACACTCTAGGAGTGTTTCAACAAACCCTGAAGGGATGACCAGCAAAGGACTCTGGGAAAACATAGCTTTTTATATTGCCAGCCTACAAAGGAGGCAGCTAGGTGATTTGCATAACCAATGTATGCAAATCCCTCAGCAGCAGAACAGGTCTGGAACTTGCAAAGAAAAGACAGGTCTCTCTTCCAGAGACCTGCAGCCCACAGAGTAGAGGAATGGTCAAACAGCTGTCTGCCTGTGCAGCCAGCTGAGCGGATCATTACACCAGCCCTTGCAATAACCGAAGATGCCAAGCATGCAAATTTGTCCAGCCCACCACCACGTTCATATCTACCAGTACCAACATAGAATTCCAAATAAAAAAACACATCACATGCAAATCCACCCATGTGATATACCTTATTTCCTGTCCCTGCCAACTCCAATACGTGGGGCGTACCATACAAATGGTATGTAGCAGGGTTGGACAGCACAAAAGGAATATCTTTAACAATTATCCACTTCACAGCCTTTCATGACACTTTACCACCACTCATAACAGCAACCCTGATTTTTTCCGTATCACTCTAATCAAAATCATCAACCGTGCACTCCCAGATGCCTTTGAATCTCTAAAAAGGAGAGAAATGTACTGGATTCAAATATTAAATTCCCTAACTCCAAGCGGCCTCAACGAGCAGCTGGAGAAACTCTATTAATACATCAAATATGTTCTTGTTTTTTATGGTCCTCTCTTTTAGTGCTCTTTCTCTTACCTCTCTTAACCAGCTTAGCGGTATGGACGAGCTCAACTCGTCCATGACCGCCGCGCTGGATTGCTCTGGCCCTGGTGGGCCGATTTTCATATTTTTTTTTTTTAAACACGGAGCTAGCACTTTGCTAGCTGTGTGTTTATACCGATTGCCGCCAATGAGCCGCTACCCGCCGCGTAACAGGGCCCCCCTGAGACCCTGTGCGCAGCCTGGCTTATCAGCGCCAGGCAGCGCTAAGGGGTGGATCGGGACTCCCTCCGACGCCATGACGCAGATGACGTCATCCCGATTATCGCCATGGTGACGGGGGAAGCCAAACGGGAAATCCCGTTCTGAACAGGATTTCCTGTTTGCTCTGATTGCCAGAGGCAATCGGAAGGGGTGGGGGGATGCTATCATGCAGCGCTAGGCTAGCTACATGATTTAAAAAAAAAAAAAAAAAAATGTGCTGCGGCACCGCCCTGGCCATTCTAATAGAATGCCAGGGTGGTTAATTTGCATTAACAATTTCAGCCTATCTGTGACCACCGTCTTTCTGCAAAAAAAAAAAAATCCCATCCTCTTTCTAGTTCCTGGATGCGAGATCGTTCACATCCAGAATCAGAATCTTTATTTTCGCCAAGCACGACTGGCTCGTGCCCGATATTGGGTTTGGCACGTACAGGGGTACTGATACATGAAATAGTTACAGTTACAGGACAGGACAGGACATGCAGTAGGAACAGAACATTATATAGCATTTATACAGAGGTAGACAATGTGGCATAAGTACCACACCAAAACCTAGCAAAATAACCAAAAAGTACACTTAAGCTGGAGCATCGTCTATATACAGAGTGCCTCAGTGCGGGCATGATATTTGGGGTGGGGATGGGGATTTCCATGGAGAGAGTTCAGAAGGTTGACAGCCGAGGGAAAGAAACTGTTCTTATGTCTTGAGGTCCTGGTGAAGATGGATCGGAACCGGGGCCTTCGTCTCGAGGGGAGCTGACTAAAGAAGCGGTAGCCTGGGTGTGAGGGGTCGTTGGTGATCTTTAAAGCTCTGGAGTTCAGCCTAGAGTGGTAGAGGAGGTCTAGAGTGGGAAGGGATCTCCCGATGATCTTCCTTGCTGATCTAATGACCCTCTGCAGTTTGAGCCTGTCGCTGGCGGAGGAGCTGGCGTACCACACCAGGATGGACGAGCATAGGACTTTTTTGACTGTGGCCATCTTGTGGCCAATTAGTAAACTACACCCACATACATTTTTTTATTAAACAATTACATTATATTACATTTAAAATTAGCTGTTTCCCTCCCACACTAAACTTCCCCCCCCCCCCCCATATAGGTAGTCAGGTACAGGTGCCTCCAGTATAGTTTGGCCAGGCATAGTTGGCCCAGTATAAGATAGCCAGGTATAGGTGTCCCAGTATAGGTTATCCAGGTGTAGGTGCCACAGTATAGATGAGCCAAGAATAGGCGCTGCAGTATAGGTTACCCAGGTATAGGTTAGCCAAGTATAGATGCTGCAGTATAGGTTAGCCAAGTCCCTGCAGCAATTCCCCCACCCCCACTGCGACCCCCCCCCCCCCCTCCAGTGATCATTGGCGCTGTGCAGGAAGTGAGGATTACCTCATGGTTGGATGCGGGTAGCGATCTGTGTTACCCATGGTGTGCAACATCCATCCAGCCATCCAAGGGAATCCCACAAGTGGACCTGGTGGAGCAGAGAAATTGTGGTGGCTTCCCTGCAGGGATCCCCTACCTGCAATGACCTCTCCTCCTTCCCACTCCACCTGCAGCGAAATAGTGGAACAGAGAAGTTTTTAATCTCCCTTGTGGCATGGACAAGCCTGACTCGTCCTTGCCACTTCCAGCATCTTTTAGCTGGATGAGTCATGCTCGTCTTTACCACTAGGGAGGTTAAGGATGCTCCCAGCCTGCAACCTCCCTACAGTGCTCATTTTGAAAAATAAATCTATACGGATCTGCAACAGCTTAATTTATTTTGTGTTCATTCCATAATTATAAGCCGTTACATCAGTGGTTCCCAACCTTTTTGGAGTCGTGACACATCAAACCAAACGTTCAGATCTCCGTGACACGTAGACTAAATGCATGTAATGAGAGACAGTGTTTCCCCACTAAATGCACATAAGAGACAGCGTTTCACCAGTAAATGCACGTAATAAGAGACAGCGTTTCCCCAGTAAATGCACATAATAAGAGACAGCTTTTCACCAGTAAATGCAAATAATAAGAGACAGCTTTTCACCAGTAAATGCACATAATAAGAGACCTCTTTTCACCAGTAAATGCACATAATAAGAGACAGCTTTTCACCAATAAATGCACATAATGACAAACAGCCAGTTGTCCCCAGTATATGTAGCCAGGGATATATGTGCCCAGTATATGTAGCCAGGGATATATGTGCCCAGTATATGTAGCCAGGGGTATATGTGCCCAGTATATGTAGCCAGGGGTATATGTGCCCAGTATATGTAGCCAGGGGTATATGTGCCCAGTATATGTAGCCAGGGGTATATGTGCCCAGTATATGTAGCCAGGGATATATGTGCCCAGTATATGTAGCCAGGGGTATATGTCCCCAGTATATGTAGGCAGGTGTATATGTCCCCGGTATATGTCCCCAGTATATGTAGCCAGGGGTATATGTGCCCAGTATATGTAGGCAGGGGTATATGTGCCCAGTATATGTAGCCAGGGATATATGTGCCCAGTATATGTAGCCAGGGGTATATGTCCCCAGTATATGTAGGCAGGTGTATATGTCCTTGGTATATGTTCCCAGTATATGTAGCCAGGGGTATATGTGCCCAGTATATGTAGGCAGGGGTATATGTCCCCAATATATGTAGGCAGGTGTATATGTCCCCAGTATATGTAGCCAGGGGTATATGTGCCCAGTATATGTAGGCATGGGTATATGTGCCCGGTATATGTAGCCAGGAATATATGTGCCCAGTATATGTAGCCAGGGGTATATGTCCCCAGTATATGTAGGCAGGGGTATATGTCCCCAGTATATGTAGCCAGGGGTATATGTGCCCAGTATATGTAGGCAGGGGTATATGTGCCCGGTATATGTAGCCAGGTATATATGTGCCCAGTATATGTAGCCAGGGGTATATGTCCCCAGTATATGTAGGCAGGTGTATATGTCCCCGGTATATGTCCCCAGTATATGTAGCCAGGGATATATGTGCCTAGTATATGTAGCCAGGTGCCCCCCCCCCCCCCAGGAGGAAAGAGCGAGGGAAGGAGAGCGGCACCTCAGGGTGCTCTCCCTCCCTCGCTCTCTCCTCCGGAATGAAGTGCGGTGGCTGGCAGAGGGGCGGAACCTACCTTCCGTGTCTCTGTCTGGTCTCGTCGCTGGCGTGATTTGCCACTACTCTGGCCTGATCCAGACCAGAGCAGCGGCTGCAGAACCAGAACTTCCGGCCGGCGCTTGGAGCGACACGGAAGGTAAGTCCCGCCCGCTGCCAAGCGCCGCCACACTTAGTATCGGAGGGGAGAGTAAGGGAGGCAGAGCACCCTAAGGTGAGAGAAGGGGGGGAGATGGCCCCCTTCTCTGCCGCTGCCCACAGCTCTCCCTCCACTGCGCTGCTCCCCTCCGAGAGAGCCGCGACACATACCCACATGGGTTGGGAACCACTGCCTTACATAGTAAAATAAGAGTAATATACCCTCATTTGTATAGCAATACATAAGTATCCAAATTTACTTAAGATGGCACCATAAGAATCCTAAGGTGAGCCAGATCAATTGTGTTCCTCTTCTTCTCTTGTGTGCGAAGGCATTGTGCAATATTACTATTGCTTTTCTCCAAGACACTCTATATACCCACATCGTGCAACATCATGTATAACCAAACAGTCCTACACCATGCATAATGCAACCTAACCTACCAATGCAATGCGATGCACCCATTTGTACACAATGCATATGCATGATTATTGAAGCTCCCAGGCGTGAACCTACACATTCTTATGATACTAATGGAAAAATAAGTATAAGAAAACAGCAATTATGTAAGGAAGTATACAAAGTATAAAAAAAATAAAATTTAATATAGAAATCTGAACTCTGCAGCAGCGCCCAACATACTGTAGAGCATTCTGTCCTCTTAGATAGCATCGATTCATCATTGTCTTTGCGATAACTTTTTCCAGTTCGTTAAATTACCGAATTCGATGTTAATCAATTTCTAGTTGTATTCATCAAGGTTTTTCCACATTCGGTGTGACTTCGATAAAATATCGATAACAATGCGATAACCATTTGGTAACGTTTTGATATTTACATTTTACAGCAGTAATTTAACACAAGGCCATAAGATTCCCATGGAATTGTGGGTAAAAAGGCAGTCCTTTGAACACCACATAGCAACATTCCGAATAGGGCTTAACACCTGAACCAGGATTCTGGAAGTGGCTTGGGACAATTTCACAATTTCGCCAGCTACGGCTTGATAGGAGCCTTTTCTGAAAAAATTTAGTGCAGCCAGGGCCGGATTTACCCACAGGTAGAGATGGCCTGAACCTCTGATTTTAGGTTCGCGAACCTACCGTGAAAGTTCGGTTCGCGCGAACCGCAATAGACTTCAATGGAGAGGCGAACTTAAAATATTAGAAAAAATATCCACCCTCCTCCCTCACTCTTGTCTTCCAGGGAATTGTAGGATTTCAAAAGCCAGCTTACATACCTTGGCCGGGAATCGAACCCAGGTCTAGTGCTTGGTAAGCAGCTCTCTTCACCACTATACCACTACATGCTGAAGCTTGCCTAGCATGTACCATTATGATATATCCAAGAGAAAAATGAGCTTGCTTAGGGATTTGTAGGATTTCAAAAGCCAACTCACATACATTGGCCATGAATCAAACCCAGGCCTACCGCGTGGTAGGCTTCTATCCTAACCATTATACCACCAACACAACACACTAAAATGCTACATGCTGAAGCCAGCCTAGCATGTACCATTATGATATATCAAAGAGAAAAATGAGCTTGCTTAGGGATTTGTAGGAAGTCAAAAGCCAACTCACATACATAGTCCAGGAATCGAACCCAGGCCTACCGCTCTGTAGGCTGCTATGCACACCATTATACCACCAACACTACATGCTGAAACTTCTTGGAGCAGACTTACTTCCTCCCTCCAAAAGACACACATACATCCCCATAAAATCATTCAACAGCAACTGCGTGCACAGTCTTTGTGGTATACAGTCTCTGTGGCACAATTGGTTAGCACGTTTGGCTGTTAACTGAAAGGTTGGTGGTTCAAGCCCACCCAGGCATGCCCTCGCCTTTTGTGTTCAACAGTTGTCCGAAGAGAACCCCAGATAGCCATGTAGATTCATCTCTTTCTCTCTCTCTCTCTCTCTCTCTCTCTCGTAGGGATGGTCACCACTTTCCGCGGAATTGTATTTTCCGCAATTTTGGGCGGAAATTGGTCATTCCATTCCGTTTGGTATTCCGAAATTGCCTGTGAAATTCTGCCGGTATCCGTTGATGGTTTTAAGCTGAAAATTCACTTCAATGGCATCAAGTCCTAGAGAGAGAGAGAGAGAGCTCATTTTTCTCTTGGGTATATCACAATGGTACATGCTAGGCTGGCTTCAGCATGTAGCATTGTAGTGTGTTTTGTTGGTGGTATAATGGTTAGGATAGCAGCCTAACCTGTGGTAGGCCTGGGTTCGATTCCTGGCCAATGTATGTGAGTTGGCTTTTGAAATCCTACAAATCCCTAAGCAAGCTCATTTTTCTCTTGGATATATCATAATGGTACATGCTAGGCTGGCTTCAGCATGTAGCATTGTAGTGTGTTGTGTTGGTGGTATAATGGTTAGGATAGCAGCCTACCACGCGGTAGGCCTGGGTTCGATTCCTGGCCAATGTATGTGAGTTGGCTTTTGAAATCCTACAAATCCCTAAGCAAGCTCATTTTTCTCTTGGATATATCATAACGGTACATGCTAGGCTGGCTTCAGCATGTATTGTTGATGGTGGTATAGTGGTGAAGAGAGCTGCCTACCAAGCACTAGACCTGGGTTTGATTCCCGGCCAAGGTATGTAAGCTGGCTTTTGAAATCCTACAATTCCCTGAAAGACAAGATCCTCCTCTGGAGGAGGAGGAGGGAGTGAGGGAGGAGAGAGTGAGGGAGCTGTGGTGGGGTGCAATATAAGGAATAACAATCAGCCAGAAGCAAGCTAACAAGCCTACAAGAATCTAACTAACCTTTCCCTAGCAGAGTCTGTCAGCAGCTGTCCCTTAACTAATTACTGTAGGCAGACGAGGGAGTAAACCAGCCGGAGAACCTTGCCTTTTCTAAGGGGGGGTGGGGCTTCAGGAGTGAGTGTAGTCTGATTGGCGACAATGTGCCTGTTGACTGTGATGTAGAGGGTCAAAGTTGTTGTTAATGGAGCATTATGGGGGCGAATTGAAGTTCTGCAACTTCGCCGGCGAACGCGAACCACCTAAAGTTCTCCTGGAATCGTTCGCGGGCGAACCGTTCGGGCCATCTCTACCCATAGGCACACAAGTGACTAGAGGCGGGGCCATCTGTGGCGGCTCGCTAGTGCCCTTCCCTCCCTGCAGAGTGTGAGCGGAGCGTTAGGTATGAGAAGACTCACCGGAATCTGACATGCCAGCAATGACCGCTTCTCTCCTCGCAGCACTCCCAGCGTCATCTCCTAGGTAACAGCGTGTCTCCTAACTGTGACGCGCCTGCACGTACTGGCGGCAGCGCGTCACAGTAAGGAGACATGCTGTTACCTAGGAGATGACGCATGGGGAGAGAAGCGGTCATTGCTGACATGTCAGGTCCCGGTGAGTCTTCTCATACTTCACGCTCTGCTCGCACTCTGCAGGGAGGGAGGGAGGCTGCTGTTATACCTGTCATCGCTGATCTGAGGTCTGCTATCATGGCACCTAGCTGCACCTTACCAACCCTGGCGACCACTCAGCCCCAGCCAGCCTGCATCTTACCCACTTGCCCCAGCCACCTAGCCTGCACCTTACCCACCCTGCCCCAGCCATCGTGCACCTTACTTACCCTGCCCCAGCCAGCCTGCACCTTACCCACCCTGCCCCAGCCACCCAGCCAGCCTGCACCTTACCGACCCTGTCCCAGCCAGCCTGCACCTTACCCACCCTGCCCCAGCCACTCAGAACCAGCCCCAGCCAGCCTGCACTCAGAACCAGCCCCAGCCATCCTGCACCCATACCCAACCTGCCCCAGCCACCCAGTCAGCCTGCACCTTACCCATTCTGCCCCAGCCAGCCTGCACCTTACCTACCCTGTCCCAGCAAGCCTGCACCTTACCCACCCTGCCCCAGCTACCCAGAACCAGCCCCAGCCAGCATGCACTCAGAACCAGCCCCAGCCAGCCTGCACCCATACCCAACCTGCACAGTTCCCCCACTGCCACCCCAGACTCAGCCTGCTCCCAGCCAGCCTGCATCCATACCAAGCCTGCACCCGGCCCCAGCCACCCTGCCCCCCCAGACCCAGCCTCCACCCATACCCAGCCTGCACCCTGCCCTAACCACCCTGCACCCAGCCCCAGCTCCAGCTAGCCTGCACCCTGCCCCAGCCTGTACCTAGCCCCAGACATCCTGCCTCCATACCCAGCCTTCACCCTGCCCTCCAGACCCAGCCTGCACCCAGTCCAAGCCAGCATGCACCCTGCCCTAGCCACCCTGCACCCAGACCCCGCCACCCTGCACCCCCATACCCACCCTGCACCCAGACCCAGCCACCCTGCACCCAGACCCAGCCACCCTGCCCCAGCCACCCTGCACTCAGACCCAGCCTGCACTTTGCCCCAGCCAGCACCCTGCACTCATATCCAGCCTGCACCTTGCACTCAAATCCAGCCTGCACCTTGCCCCAGACCCAGCCACCCTGCACCTAGACCCAGCCTGCACTCTTCCCCAGCCACCCTGCACCTAGACCCAGTCACCCTGCCCCCAAACCCAGTCTGCACCCTGCCCCAGCCACCCAGACCCTGCTACCAGACCCAGCCTGCAACTAGACCCAGACACCCCCTAAGAAAAGGGGGCATGAATTAAGGGGTGTGGCCTGTGTTAATGGGTGGGGTTTAGGGTGCCAGAGATTATGTGCCTATAGGCTCCTGAGCTGTACATCTGGCCCTGAGTGCAGCTAGCAATTCAGTTAACCCTGGCACTGCCTGTGTTCTCTTACAAGATGATTCAAGAGAAATGCTGATGTCCGGGTATAGAAAAAAAATCCATTCTCTTGCAAATTGATATGGTTCTGGACCTTATTCTCGCCCTTCTGCACCTTTGAATCACTCTCAGCTGATACATAACCACTTCAAATGGCTCCATCTTCTTTGCAGTGCAGTGAAGGAGATAACTAAGCCTAAATTCAGGGGAGCCTCTAGACATAGGCAGTACAGGCCATTCAGGGGCAAATCCAGGATTCTCAAGGGGGGGATTCCTGAAAGCGGTGTGTGGGCGTGGCCAAAACATGATGTGGGTGGAGCCAAATACTAGCAGTTTTTAGGCCAAATTGCACTCAGGGCGAGGGTGTAAAATGCGCCCCAACGTGGAGACAGGTATAGGTGCCCGCAGTATAGGTAGCCAGCTACAGGTCCCCCCCAGTATAGGTAGTCATAGGTAGCCCATATAGTTGCCCCCAGTATAGGTTAGATAGGTATATGTCTGCAGTATAGGTTAGATAGGTATATGCCCCAGTATAGATTAGATAGGTATATGCCTTCAGTATAGGTTAGATAGGTATATGTCTGCAGTATAGATTAGATAGGTATATGCCCCAGTATAGATTAGATAGGTATATATCCCCCAGTATAGATTAGATAGGTATATGTCCCACAGTATAGGTTAGATAGGTATATGTCCCACAGTATAGGTTAGATAGGTATATACCCCCAGT
Organism: Hyperolius riggenbachi; assembly: GCF_040937935.1. NCBI lineage: Eukaryota > Metazoa > Chordata > Amphibia > Anura > Hyperoliidae > Hyperolius > Hyperolius riggenbachi. The sequence goes on from NC_090650.1 coordinate 167,230,220, forward strand.
ATAGATTAGATAGGTATATGCCTCCAGTATAGGTTAGATAAGTATATATCCCCAGTATAGATTAGATAGGTATATGCCCCCAGTATAGATTAGATAGGTATATATCCCCCAGTATAGATTAGATAGGTATATGTCCCACAGTATAGGTTAGATAGGTATATGTCCCACAGTATAGGTTAGATAGGTATATACCCCCAGTATAGATTAGATAAGTATATGCCTCCAGTATAGATTAGATAGGTATATGCCTCCAGTATAGATATAGATAGGTATATGCCCCCAGTATAGGTTAGATAGGTATATATCCCCCAGTATAGATTAGATAGGTATATGTCCCACAGTATAGGTTAGATAGGTATATGCCCCCAGTATAGGTTAGATAGGTATATGTCCCCCAGTATAGATTAGATAGGTATATGTCCCCCAGTATAGATTAGATAGGTATATGTCCCCCTGTATAGGTTAGATAGGTATATGCCTCCAGTATAGATTAGATAGGTATATGACTCCAGTATAAATTAGATAGGTATATGCCCCCACTATAGATTAGATAGGTATATGCCCCAGTATAAATTAGATAGGTATATGTCCACAGTATAGGTTAGATAGGTATATGTCCGCAGTATAGGTTAGATAGGTATATGCTTCAGTATAGGTTAGATAGGTATATGTCCCCAGTATAGATTAGATAGGTCTATGCCCCAGTATAGGTTAGATCGGTAGGCG